>NW_021680486.1:51039-95531 GCF_001412515.2 Diachasma alloeum
TATATATATATATATATATATATAAGATATATATATTGTGACGTATTTCTTACCTCTGCGGAAGATAATAGATACGCAGCCCTCAGCGACCCAAACGATAAACCAAAGGTTGGGCGCCAGAACGTATGAAATGTTCACCCAAATCGAAGATGAAATCAAACGAGCGATAAAACAAACAACGATGAGAGAGCGATCGCCGACAGCTCAGATCAACCGCGGAGGCGGCTGGGTTCCACAAAATCCGCTCTCAATAAAAATTACCCTGAAATGACTGGGTTCCTTGTTACTAATAAATGATAAGAAGATTCAGACTTTCGGGGAGAAATAATATTTAATCAATTTCTAGAAAANTGAAACGTTCACCAAAATCGAAGACGAAATCAAACGAGCGATAAAACAAACAACGATGAGAGAGCGATCGCCGACAGCTCAGATCAACCGCGGAGGCGGCTGGGTTCCACAAAATCCGCTCTCAATAAAAATTACCCTGAAATGACTGGGTTCCTTGTTACTAATAAATGATAAGAAGATTCAGACTTTCGGGGAGAAATAATATTTAATCAATTTCTAGAAAATTCCAGTATCAAAATGTAAATCAGTTATCTAATTAATTAAACCCCGTTATTTTCAAATTATTTCTCTTTACGTTATGCTCTCAATCACAATCAGAAAATCACAAAATTCATAAACCGATCTAATGACTCGATATTAAATCGATTCCCTCAACGTCATCCATCAATTAATAAAATGCTAGTCAAAGATAATTTGAATAAAGTCAATAAATGAGAAAATCTATCAAGAAGTCAAAAAAACTAAAGTATCTAACCGGGTTACTGCAAGGTCGAATGTCACGACAAAGGAATCGATAAGAAGAACAACGAAAACTGTTGCGAGAAAAATAATTCAAAATTGTAGTCTGATTCTCAAACGACGCGATTCGGATTACCACGACAAATACTAATAACAATAACCAAAGCCAGTGAATCTGCCTAACGCAAGGTCACGGCTACACGATACAAAAATACGGAAATCGAGCATCGACAAAGACGCTGTAATTCCAAATCACGTCGATAATTCCTACACTGTTCGGTAATGACAAAATTCTAAATTAAATAAATAAAGTAATATACGAACAGCGATAATGCGAAAATTCCCTGAAGCTGAAAAATTGCCCCGAGAATTCCACTTTGGATGTCCGAATTTGTTCCAAAGTGAATGCGAAACGAGAGTTGCTACTTACGACAAATATTTGAAACACTGAACTTCAATCGGAAGAATCCGACATAAATATTTCAAAAAAACTGGTAAATTGATACAATAAGAGGTTCACTGAATTTTTCCCGAAACCGATAGAATGCTCCGCTGAGCGAGAAGCCAGATCTCGTCAAAATCCGAAAGCCAAACATCTAATGGCGTCANAAAATTGCCCCGAGAATTCCACTTTGGATATCCGAATTTGTTCCAAAGTGAATGCGAAACGAGAGTTGCTACTTACGACAAATATTTGAAATACTGAATTTCAATCGGAAGAATTCGACATAAATATTTTTAAAAAAACTCGTAAATTGATACAATAAGAGGTTCACTGAATTTTTCCCGAAACCGTTATAATGCTCCGCTGAGCGAGAAACCAGATCTCGTCAAAATCCGAAAGCCAAAAATCTAATGGCGTCATTCGCCATGGACGAAAACCGTTTGTCCAAAAGGAAGCTAATTTCACGAGATCCCGCTCTCTATTACAATCAAAAAATTAACGATTAATTAGACCCACCGCTCACCAGAACTGAAGAAGTCTCAGCAACAAATTCTCCGGGGAGAGTTAAGGCTCCCAATAAAACGTTAACGAAAGATGTCGGAGACAACAAGAATTCGGGCGTCGGAACACGATAGTAGTTTCGAGAATTCACGAAAAACTTGCGAACTGTCAGTCTCGCCATCCAAACGAGAAGTAATCTCCTCGGCACGCTCGATGGCACATTTTCTCGATTGCCGAAAATCCAGCCCTCTCATTGGCTGTTACTTTCACCGAAGAGACTTTTGATTGGAGAGTGATGACGACGTCAACTCTCTCCCCACCGGAATCCACACCGGACAACCACGTGATTTATAATTTTTTCTCCAAATCCACAGGGATAAAACCAAGCGATAAAAATGTAGTTCCAACTACTCACAAATCGCATAATGATAAATAACCATTAATTTATGTTTCGGGTCCTTTAACAATGGACCGAAAATATTATTTTCGCCTAGATTCTTTTGGCGCTCGAGCTCTCCAATTCTTGCTCCAGTAGCTGGCGCCGCGACACGGCCAACCTGCGTACTCCTGAACCGGCGGGGATATTCAAAACTCCAGATCCACCCCAGACTCTGCAGAACCGTTGCTCCGAGACCCAATTTCAGCATCTAAATTCTTGCATCTCATCCCAGTCCTCGTTTAGGGTCATCCAGATCCCCCGATGTGCTCCGATGAACGGTGGAGTGGAATGATTCAATACAAACAAAAAGATACTCAATAAATAGTCGAACAAAAATTTAGATTTTGACTCTCGCTTCGCTTTCGCAGTGACTTCTCGTCTGGATGTTTAAATGAAACCGCAGAACGGTCGAAAGACAAAAATAACACGTTACAATATATATATATACAATATATATATATACAATATTTATATATATCATTATATATATCATTTATATATGTCACAATATATATATATTATGACGTATTTTTCAACGTCACACGCGGGAAATCATGTGCGTTGTCGTCCACTAACTTTCAGCAACCCTTTTGGAATCTTTCAACCCGAATAAGTACGAAGGTGATCAACGAGAGGAACCAAAGAAACAATACCAAAAGGGCGCCAGTCCTTTTAACCTTCAAAGGACAAGGTCACGATGTGGAAGTGCATTCCACGACCATCTCAGGAAACCGCGGATACGTGTGGGAACGGGCGAACAATTAATGCGGTTCAACACCATGAATTATTCGGAAATAAAATAGAATGTATTTTTCTCACAACAATAAAACAATAGAAAATTTGGCCAAGTGCCAGTGAAATAATATTCGCTATTTTTACATGTGGGGGAGAGGACTCCCGCGAGCAAAGGTTTGACACAAATCAAAATTCTCAATTGTCTGAAGCTAATGTTTATAAATTTTCAGAAAATAACTGAATGTGTGATAATTACAAAATTAAGTAATTCAATGAAATGCATGAGAGAACTCCACACGCGGTATTTCTCGATACAGAATATTAATATTTTAGCTCATGCGAAAATAAAAACTAATTATAAAAATCCAATATTGTTACTTGATTGGAAAAATGTACCAATATCATACAGCCACTATTTAATGACGAAATATTATAATTCGTGAGAATCACCCGAAACGCGACAACGCGAAGGCCACACGAATGAAGAAATTGAACAAAGTTCCAAAATCAAAAACGATAAAACGCAACAAAATGAAATAATTAATATTCAATAATGAAAATGACAGAATGAGGCCAAAGGCCACTGAGTGCCGTATCTCGACGGCAAACGGCTCGAATTTTAACACTCAAACGGTGTCCAAAATGGCCACCGGAGAAATGAATCGAAAAACTACGCGAGCACTCTCAAATTGAATCACGCTCACCGTTTGATACGCTAGAAACTTCAGGATAAACCCATCTGGACCCTCAGTATGGCGACGTGAGGAAAAGGCCGGAAAATCTCCAGGCACGCCAAAGTAATAATTGTTTTAACAATTTAAGGAAGCTTAAAGAGCATACTAAAACTTTAATGGCGCAGAGCGACTTAATATGGCTGAACCCAGCGAAGAGTGGTCCGTCGGGGCCGTACATCGCCCCGAGGAACCTCAAAATCTTTTCTACCCCCACCCCACTCAACCGATGGCGGCGCGGAGAATCCGCGTCCCAATGAAATTTGAATAATGAATTTTCAATTGGTAATTATTCAGTATTTATGAGTCCCAGAAAACTGAGTCCTGTACCTCGCGATCGGTGGAGGTAATCCGCGTGGAATGGCGCATGAGCCAACATAATCCGCGGCTACTGTAGCGCTGACTTGTAGCCATTTCCGATGCTCCGCTCCACTCCCCTCGTCGCGAAGCTCACGCATAACCCACGGTGAGCGCGGTCAACAGAATTTGAGGGAATAATAAAAGAAAGAGTAAATAAAAGAAATAAAGAAAATGACAATTGTGTCCCTGGGTGATCCGACTCCTCGCTATGGTAAAAATACTAACTATCCCCGTACGATCCGCGGTCAGTTCAGGCGAAGAACGGTACGTGATTTTTATCATGTTGCAATATATAGAAAATATAGTTTATTTCACGAGATTCAGAGATCCCATACGAGGGGTACAGTAGTATATAAAGGTAATAGACTTATTCTCGAGTATTCTGTACCAAGAAAAGTTTTGACCGACTGAGCAAAATATCAGGCCGAGAGCACCGCGTATCTATACACGACAGAACTTCCCCCTCCAAAAATACCTCTCAATGATTTACATTCGGTATAATGAAAACGGGACGACAAATCGGGAAAGTGTCGTTAGTTACATTATATAAATCGCCTATGAGCTTTTCAACGGTGTAACTATGGTATTTTTTGGATTAACAGTAAAAAAGATATGCGCAAAGCAACGAGTTGATATTCACAACATTCTCGCGATTCACATTGAAAAGTGTGAGAATCAAGTTGCAACGTTGGCAGCGCCGGTCCAACTGAGCTTCATATCCAACGTTGAAGTGTTGCCACCAGTGCATTTGAATGTGGGTTGTAATGTTGTTATGGAGAACCATAGAAAATGTTCTTCTTCACGTTAAATCACTTATTAGAATGAAACGGAAAATCGACTCAGTGTTCTATTTTATTTTCTCTCGTCGAAAATTCGAATTTCATTCCGCCATATCTATATTCATATGCGCACCTCGAACATAAAGGTAGTTTATGCACTGTATGTGAGGTTAGCGGTATATGTTTGGAATGTTACAAAAAGGAGATGTGTCGAAAATATTGTGTGATCATGTGTTAAATATCCGTGAATAGTTAAATTCGAAAAGAAAATATTTATTTTTCTCCGAGTGTAACAGAAAATGTTTTCATTCCGTGGAAAAAAATTCACTAAATTAAGTCACAGTGAAATGCGAATAATTTTGTGATTATTTGGGATAAATTAGTAGGAGACGGTGGGATTAAATGGACACTTTGAACCCTTTCCAATATGTTGATGTCTTATTGAAGTGCTGATGAAATAGATTTTTTTTTAAATTAAAGTACAGTCAGCCCCTCTGTAATAAGCTTAGACTGAGCTCAATCGATAACTTTGTTCCTTGGTTATAAATATTGAAATAAGAAGTCAGAAAAGTCCATTCCACCCAATGTTTCTCTAATATTTTTCAAAACAAAAAAAAAATAGATGTTTTCAAAAAGAATTCTTTTTGTACATTTTGTTCGACTATTCCTATAAGGAAATCAGTTCATCTCTCCACGAAATACAATCCATATAGGAATTATCAGAGCAAAAATTGAATGAGGAACCAAATTTTTCGGTTTTCCACCGAATGGTTTTCCCTCACACACACCCACACTCACGCCCACTCGCTCCTCTCGCATGCTTGCATGGCTTCCCACGACTGACCTGCGCAACCGACTTAAATGACCAGTGGCCTCTCACCTCTGACACCTGAGGCGCCACTTGATGAACAGGTGTCCAGTGAACACCCCCATTTAAATTGGGGCACGTTTGGAGCCTCGATGATCGACACCTGCCACCTTGCGGTCCTTTAATCGGCCTCATTCGATTTTCGGCTATCGTATTGTATCCATTGTGTTCTGCGAATATATTGTTTGCCTCGAGTTCCGCGAATTAATTGCCCTGCGTTATTCAATGTCTTGAACTGCGTTAACTCTTATCGTGACCCGCGCTATTTGTTTTAATAGCTCAATTAATTAATTCACCACAAGTGTAAATATTGATGTTTTGACGATTAAAGTGACTGAGTTGACCAACGTGCACGTGTGGTGATTTGTGGACCCTCTCACGCTCCCGTAAAAACCCATTCGCATCTCCCTCATCGCTCGCTCATTCCACAGATCTCAGACCCGGCATAGAACATTTTGGTCTTTCGAGCCGGATCTGAGGAATATTTTTCGGTTTTTCGGTCTTTTTGAATATTTTTAACGGGAGTGAAAAACGGACAGCGGCTATTCAGTGGTGCTCATCGCTCGACTCCGGGAATTTGAATCTGGTGGACGCAAAGGGTTCTCAACCAGTTCTTCTCACATCACTTCAGGGACCTGCGATACCGACCAGACGGGAATTTCAAACTGACCAGCGCTCTCTAAAGGGAAGTTTACTGTTTTTATTTCTCCTTTACTGATTTTTTTGGATTTCTCGGGCCTGCAAACATCTGGATCTACGACGGCAATTCTTTTTTTTGGAATTTCGAAATTTTTCGGAATATTTTCGAAACTTCACTATTTTTGAGTCCTTTGCTTCATTTTGAACTGCCCTTTCTGAACGAAACATTTTCTTTCTTTTGAATTTGGACCTGCGTTATTAGGTTTTATTTTTCATTGCTCATCGTTTGTTCTTTTTGTCTGACGTACAGTTCTCTCAGTGAGCATGTCGTTTCTCCACGGCATACTTGCCCTCCAGAGGACTCGCGCTCAATTCATTGAGAATTTAAGTGTGGATCTCTTAAAGGACTATCCCTCGAGGCAAAGTGTCGTTGCTCTTTGTGAAAAGCGAGCTCTACTCGAGACTTATTTTAGCAAATTGGGGATCACTCACGAAGAGATGTTAACAAACCCTTCAGGTTTTGAGGTTAATGACCTGCTCGAGTCCGAGTACATCAAGCTCGGAGTCTTTGATCGCGCTGTGTCTCAATTTGCGTCAGCCAAAGTCCTTCTCTCTCAGCTCTTAGACAAGTGCAGTCCCGATGATTTATTGGAGACTTCGATAAGTAAATTAAGGATGTACGATAGGCCTGCGGATGTACCATCATCAAATGCAAATGCTCACTCTGAAGATATCGTTCAGCTCGATAAGTCCGTAGCAAGTGATGATTCTTTAGCGGACAGCGGTCACCCAGAAAGCCCTGCTCTCAAAGTACAGTCCACTTCTAGGATATCACAAGGGGCAAGGAAGGTGCAATACCCCTGTTCCTTCTGCCAGGGAGATCATTACATCGCCTCGTGTGATACGTTCAGGGATCTGACGACCGTCTCTACATTTGCTTCACCTGTTTGGGGAAGCACAGTACTAGGGTGTGCCAAACCACCCGTAGATGCAATCACTGTCAAGAGAGGCATCATACCCTGTTGCATCTCGATCGATCCCGTCGTCCAGCTCAACGTGGCCTATGTCTCATAAAGCTCCTCTCACCGATTCGGGAAGTGAGCGTAAAAACACCTCTGCTCCATTGACCAGCGTACGTGTCGTACATACTCACGCAGGTGGCAGCGTTCAGACCTCTGATTTGCCCAACGTTGAAGCCTCCGTTTCGGCAGAAGTCAAGGCCAATAAACCGTCCAGCGTTGAGATCTCCAGCTCGTTCAACGTTCAGACTTTCGATACGTCCAGCGTTCAAGCCTCTGATTTGACCAGCGTTCAGACGTCCGAAGAGACCAACGTCAAGGTCTATGGCTCGAACACTCAGGCGTCCAAATCAATCGACGTTCAGGAGTCCGTCTTAACCGAAGCTCCCGACTTTGAATCGACCAGCTCTAACGCCTCTGGGTCGACCAGCTCTAATGCCTCTGGATCGAGCAGTGTTCAGGTTTCCATTCCGACCATCGAGGAGAACGAGGACTCAATCAAGGATTGGAGCCTCATGTGAAGTTGATCATCGTCTACTAGTGAATCGACCAGCGCCACTATTTATCGTATTGCCCTGCGAATAGATGTTACCTACACACTCAAGTGCTCTTCGTCTTCGGTTCAGTCGGTAACCGCTTGTTGATGTTGACAAGATGACCTTGGCTCATGTTGCGCAAGCACCATGAGGGTTGAGGGTCTCCGAAGCACATCAAGTTGGCCCGTCTGACGTCTCTTCAGGTACATCGATCTCACTTGGCGCTCAGAGCTTGACCTCCCTGAAGCCTCGTTTCAGCAACTCTTGTAGCCCCTCGCATCAGCTGAAGTAACGGACCTCTGACTTCAGGTTCACTCAACCTCCAGGCCTGAGACTCCCGCAACCTCTAGGTTTCTGACTCACGCAATCTCCAGGCCTCAAATGCACGCAAAACTCTGGCCTCAGACTTGCTCGAACTCCTGGCAATTTACTTCAGCACTGACTTGCTGACGGCGGGAAGGGTAAATGGATCGCTCATTCTTCCCTCTCATTTCATTTTGAAGTATAACGTTCTATTGATAATCGATTAAAAAATGGATCACTTAACTGCTCAATAGTCGGATAGCTCTACGAATTCCTCATTCCTCGAACGAGATGTCGGACCTTGATGAGGATTTACGCCCCTCATTATCGAACCGAGCTCATTTTGGGAGTAAGTCTTTTGGGGATCAGTGGAATTTACGCCTCCATGACTCCTGACAGTACTTACATTGAGATCATCGCATTGAGAATTTGCTTATTATACGTCGATAGACCTATGTCACTCAA
Organism: Diachasma alloeum; assembly: GCF_001412515.2. Taxonomy (NCBI): domain Eukaryota; kingdom Metazoa; phylum Arthropoda; class Insecta; order Hymenoptera; family Braconidae; genus Diachasma; species Diachasma alloeum. The sequence goes on from NW_021680486.1 coordinate 59,670, forward strand.
TTCTTCAATTGAACTTCGTGAAGTCAGTTCTGAGGTGAACTTTCACCAGACCAGCGTATAGAAATGTAAGCCAGAGACAAGCCACATCTCAAAGAGAAACCATGGTGATCCAGCGATGATCAGCGTATACGACCCTATTGTGTGAAGCAAGGGTCAGCTCAATAGTTAGGTGTTCATATTGGGAAGGTAATGGATGGTTCTGCGTTTGATCAACTCTACGTCAAGAACATTGTTTTGAACTTACATAGGCTGTTGACCAGTCGTCAAACAACAGCTCAATTGAGATCAAACTCCCGAGAAAGTTTCATTTGTACCTGGGATTGATCTTCGATATTCCCAGATCTTATTTGTCCGGAGTGATATTTTGTTCAACACATTGAACTTCGATTTCTTGAATTGCCCTGAGTAATATCTGATTTTTTTGTTCTAGTTAGTTTTGCTAGATCATCATCGATTATCATGATCTGCTCAGAGTTGGAACTGCATTGATAAGGCGTCACGAGACGTCATCGCTAATCTCCTGAACTTTCTTAATGCTCAATGTGCTCATGTTATCAGAAACGTTGATGAGGCGTCATGAACCTTGTCCTCAAATCTAGTATCAACTGGTACGTTCAATGGACCATAATGGAGTATTATGAAACCGTCGTATTCTGCTCAGTGAAGAAACTTTTGCCCAGCGAAGAATCTCTGTCCAGCGAAGAAATTTCAGCTCATTGACTCACTCTGAACTTGGGCCTACCAACTTCCAAGGAATTCGCGACTCCGATGGATTTGGGAGGACTCATATTTGGCTAACTGCAGCTGAGGTCGCGGAATAGAAGCTCTGGTGGCACAATCCACCGTGGCTTATGAAAGGTTCATCGTCTTAGTCAGCTCGAAAGATCTCTTCAGAGAACAGCAGACCTTGAAGAGAAACCTTATGTCGTACTCCACGTGAAAGCCCAGCGCCGGGAAATCGGGGATCTAGCTCATCGTTACTCCTCGCTCATTAAGCTGCTCCGAGTTACGGCTATTTGTAAGCGTTTTATTGCTCGGCTTAGAAAGGTTCCTGGTTCACCGTCAGGAGTATTGCTCAACCCTGGTGACATCCAACAAGCTCAACTCTTCTGGAGAAAAGCCAGGAAGTCCGCGCATCCCTTCACTAATAGCATTGTCCAGAGGACAGAAACTTAGTCCATCGTACCCGCTCACTCGTCTGACGGCGTTTTGGATCACCAGGGAGTTCACTCGCACAAACCGGAGCCGCGCTCAACTCATAAAAGCTCTAATCGTTCTCTGAGAACGTTGATGAAGTCAGCGCCTCACCTCAGGACAGTTCCAGACCGGTGAAGCTCTGACAGCTCTGACTGAATCTTCTTTGGAACAGTTGAACGTCTCCCGATTATCTCGATGACAGCTCATCCAGCAGAAGATCCAGTGCTATTAGAAACGGTGGTCCACTAGCTATCTGCAACATCTCCAGTCAGTCTCCAAGTGGCAACCACCCAACGCACAACGTAATGGTCGGCTCTACAATCCTTTTCACCGACGAGAGGTTTCCACTAACGAAGTGGCTTCTCGCTCGAGTCATCGCTCTCCATCCTGGTAGAGATGGACTAACCAGGGTGTAACCATCGAAGCGTAGAGATGGACTAACCAGGGTGGTAACCATCAAAGCGTCCAGCACGACGCTTCAGAGGCCGTCTCTAAACTGGCTCTACTGCCCATCTCGACCAACGACGTCTAAGGTCTTCTCGTCCAACATTCGCTCATCTCTATAACTGGAGTCATCTTCAACTTCATTCTCGAGCAGACCTAGGCGAAGATTTACGACCTTCGTTTTCAAACCTGGCCGCTGTGTGGAAACGGCTCTGCTGAGGTCTGCGGAATTTACGCCTCCAACGACTTTGGTTGTACTCTCACCTTAACCACCGCAGATGAACTCCAGTGATGAAGTTGCTCTTCAAGAAATTATTGTCCTGAGCACGATTAATCTCTTTTTTTTTGTTACAGACCTACTCGATAGTGTCAGCTGTTGCTGACGGCGGGGGGGAATGTTCGGTTTTCCACCGAATTGTTTTCCCTCACACACACGCACACTCACGCACACTCGCTCCTCTCGCATGCTTGCATGGCTTCCCACGACTGACCTGCGCACCGACTTAAATGACCAGTGGCCTCTCACCTCTGACACCTGAAGCGCCACTTGATGGACAGGTGTCCAGTGAATGCCCCCATTTAAATTGGGGCACGTTTGGACCCTCGATGATCGACACCTGCCACCTTGCGGTCCTTTAATCGGCCTCATTCGATTTTCCGCCATCGTATTGTATACATTGTGTTCTGCGAATATATTGTTAGCCTCGAGTTTCGCGTATTAATGGCCCTGCGTTATTCAATGTCTTGAACTGCGTTAATTCTTATTGTGACCCGCTCTATTTGTTTTGAACAGCTCAATTAATTAATTCACCACTAGTGTAAATATTGACGATGTTTTGACGATGAAAGTGACTGAGTTGACCAACGTGCACGTGTGGTGATTTGTGGACCCTTTCACGCTCCCGTAAAAATCCATTCGCATCTCACTCATCGCTCGCTCATTCCACAGATCTCAGACCCGGCATCAAATACAAATTAAGTCAGAAAATTATTAGTAGATAATTAAAATTTGAAATTCGGTAGAGAGAATAAATCTGGAGTAGAACTGTTTATTTCCCTTCAATTATTGATTTAAAAAATGTTCTATCTGATGAAAAATGAATTAGTTAAATTGAAACGAAAAGAACAAATTTCACCGGATGTAAAAACAGTCCTTGCTTATTTTGAAAAAAATAATGAAATCTGCCGAAAAACAAAAATAAATGTTTTTGTAAAAAAACTGGGGCAAAAAAAAGTTTTGTTTGATTCCTACTGGGAAATCGAAGTTTTTGAAAAATACGTAGAAATAAAAAAGGAAGCCAAGTTAAGAATTTTGTATAAATGGTGATAGTGCACATTCAGGTTTCTACAAGAAAAATAGTTCTCAATGGAATAAGTATTCTAAAAAAATTCTCCATGAAATAAAAAATCAGTAGGAGCAGGACCAACGTTCTTGGCGCGGAGTTTTTAAATTCACTGTCTGTATCAATCTATTCCTCCATCCTTTGATCCGCGCCAAGGACGTTGGTCCTGCTCCTACTGATTGTTTGTTTCATGGAGAATTTTTTTAGAATACTTATTCCATTGAGAACTATTTTTCTCATAGGAACCTGAATGTGCACTATCACCATTTATTCAAAATTCCTAACTTGGCTTCCTGTTTTATTTCTATGTATTTTTCAAAAACTTCGATTTCCCAGTAGGAATCAAACAAAATTTTTTCTTGGTCCAGTTTTTTTTACAAAAACATTTGTTTCTGTGTTTCATCCATTCATCCTCACGTTCTCTTAGGATATCCACTCTTTTCTTTAACATTTCACTCATATAATAGTGGAAGACTTCGCAGAGGGAAGCACGTGGTTCAAGAATTCTGAAAAACTATATCGCGGGGTATACCGGGTTACCTGTCGCGCTAATGATTCTAGAGAGGTATTCCTAACGCATTCCAGTGAAAGCAGTACATTTGAAGATCAGATGATATAAATTTTCGTAATTGCTGGACGAGCAATACTAACACTGGTCTCGCAGAGTTATCCTGACATTTCCAGAGGGAAGATTGAGGTGGCAACGGTGTATAGTGGATAGTCTAACCTGCGCTATCAGTCTCTTCACAGAAATGAGGTGTTTATCATTAATATAGTTCTTAACATAATCATTTGGACTCCTACAAATTTAAAATTGATATGACGTTGAAGACCGATACCTGGAGTAATCAGTACCCCTCAGTTTCATTTCCAGGGAGTAAATTGATCTGCTTTTATGCCTTATCTAAACGGAGGGATCCATGTTGCGCCGCAAGTGAATAGCATCGCAATCGAGTAAAATCTCTTTGAACTGAAGTTGCCAGTTGCATTTGGTCCTCGTTGTGGGTTGTGTAGCTAACGTCACTAGTCGTTTTAGACAAATTTTGGAGAGGTATGAGCCGGCGACTGGAGGATGTGAATGTACCAGTTCCAAACATTTCATATTGCATATAATTGCAATGATAAGAGGTCAAGCTGCAGCCGCAAAGCCTAACCTTGAGTATTTTGTGGAAGAATCAGAAGTTTTTGAAAAAGTAGGTTTGGATTAGCTCAATTTTATCTCGTACCAATAATCCCCAAGCAGGGAAAGCATATATTGGGTGTGTGAATATGACTCCGTCCTTTTTTGTTCAAATAAAACACATTTGCTTGTTTAGAACATTAAAGGAAAGTTTATTGAAAGTATGCTCCATCTGCAGCTACCCTTCGTCCATCTTTCAGGTAATTTACGTATTCCTTGCCTGAAGAAATCCTGGTCTTTTGAGCTGATCCAATTATCAAGCCAAATTTTGATACTTTCGTATGAAGTGAACCGTTCTCCAGTAAGATCTGACTGCAGCGTTCGGAATAAGTGGTAATCCGAAGGAGCTATGTCTAGCGAATATGGCGGGTGGGGTAGCACTTCCCAGTTCTGTCCATCTAAATATCTTTTCACAACTTGGGCGGTATGCGGTTTGGCATTGTCATGTTGGAGAATTAATTTACTGTGCTTATTTATCCATTCTGGTCGTTTTTCTTCTATAGCTCGCTTCAAACGCATTAATTATCGTCGATAAACTTCTCCATTAATAGTTTGAGAGGGTTCGAGCAACTCATAATATACATCACCTCTCTGATCCCACCATGTGAATATTTCTTTTTGGCTGGGATGGGCCGGTGTCCCCACTTTTTTCCTTTGGAAAAAATCTTTTGGAAAAAATCTCTCGGAAAAATACTTTTTTTTCAAAATTACTTGTGAAAAAAATTTTTCCGGAAAAAACGACTTGAGAAAAAAATTTCCGGAAAAAATTATTTGGCAAATTTTTTTTTGGAAATAATTTTCCGGTATTAATTTTTTTGGAAAAAAATAACTTTTTTAGGGAAATAATAACTTGTCCAGTTACATTTGATTGTAATTCTTTCTTTTTTTATTGCGGAAAATAATAGTTGTTGATAACTGTAAATATTATAATAGTCAAAAAAATATTAATGTGAACAAAATCTAATTAACTGCAAAAATTTCCTCAATCCAATAAATTATTCATAATGAAATATTTTGAGCAATGTTTCGCAAATATTTTACAATATCACTTGAATTGTGTTAATGGAAATAATTTTGAGCTCACGAAATTCCCAAGGATACATATATATTTGGGTATTAGCCACGGCACAATATAAACACTACACGAAACAGTGTCATAAGTGGGGGAAATTAATCTCCAGTCGATTGTTGCTATCCCTTCCAACGTCAATTTTACTATCGCACCATTCAATACATTTCCAGCTAGAATCTAAAGCCAAAATATCCCCATTAAGTCTAAAATTTCCCTGAACTTCTGTCAAAATTATTTTCTGTACATTTTTTATGTAAAAAATGGATTCTATTTTTTTCTCTGACATTTTTTCCAAGGAAGTAAAAAAAAAGGAATTAAATTCCGGGAAAAAAATTTTCCCAAGTAATTTTCTCCGAAACAAAAAATGCCCAAGTAATTTTTTCCGGGAAAAAGAATTTCCCAAGTAATTTTTTCCAGAAAAAAATAATTCCGCGAACTTTTTTCCGGCAGTTTTTTTCCTTAGGGAATAAGTGCGGGAACCGTATGGGCCGGGTTCACCTAGCTTCACATCAGTTTTTTGGTATTTAGGATTCCCATAATATATCCATTTTTCATCTCTTGTGACTATTTGACGCAAAAATCCTTCTCTTTGCTCTCTTTGAAGTAGTATTTCACAAATCGTTTTTCGACATTCCATGTCTCTTTCTTTCAATTCATATGGAACCCAGTTACCAACTTTTTGAACCGTCCCCTTTGCTTTAAACGCTTTGCAACAGTTGTTTGAGTTTGAGTTTGTCAAGAATTCTCTGCCAATAATGCCTCTAATTCAGTATCTTCAATTTTTTTTGTTGGTTTTCCATGTTCTCTGTCCTCAGTGCCAAAATCATTATTTTGAAATCGTCGAAACCATTCCTTGCAAGTTGTATTAGATGGAGAATGCTCACCGTAAATCTCCACAAGCAAACTATAAGTTTCCGCTACACTTTTCTTTGCAATATAATAGTTTAATAACACTTCCCGCAAATAATCTTTACTTGGAACGAAAACCGACATTGTGACGGAGGTTAAAACACTTGTTGCTTACATTTCAAACAAATGTCACGTATTGCGTTTGACAGCTGACATAAAGTACTATCGAATACAAGTGCAGCCATTTATTAGCGCACGTAAGCAATACTAAAAACGACATCTGTTGGGGAAGGGCGGAGAGATATTCACACACCTAATAGGACCGTAGAGACAATAATTCTCTGGAATAGTTTTAGAGTGCGACTCCAGGGAGCAGTCTTCGTTTTATAAAGAATGTTACAAACAGACTGACTCGCAGCTCGGGCTTTCCCCACCACAGAGCTCAGAGATGCATTGGCCAGTGCATTTGACGAGAGAGGGACACCCAGATACACAAAAGATTTCACGATTTCGATTGGTTCATTATTCAGATAGAAATTCATTTTGTTTATACCCACAGGGTTTCCTTTTTCTTCGGATATCATAACTTTTGTTTTCATCGTGTTAATCGTTAATCCTTTTATTCCACAGTATTCCTCGAGTGCTTTTAACATTTTCACAAGATGTAAATATTTCCTTGCTAGCAAAACGGTGTCATCCGCAAATAGAACCAACAGAAGGTCTTTCTTCCCATTAATATCCGGCCCCTCAAAATCTGCGATACAGAGGACAAATAGGAGGGCACTTAAGGATTCCCCCTGAAGAACTCCCTCGGTCACCGCAAGCTTATCTGAGAGTTCTCCATTACTTCTCACTTGAACTGCAGCCTGGTCGTACAGAGACTTCACTACTCTAATGAACCTTGGACTCACCCCCATCTCCAGCAGTCTTTTCCAGAGCAGGTGATGCGGGATCGAGTCGAAGGCTCGCTTGAAATCCACGAACACCGCGAATACCTTGGATTTCTCATGTCTCAGCTGAAAATGGACTGTTGAAAGGAGTGTGAAAATGGCATCAGTTCAACTTCTTTTACGACGGAACCCAAACTGAGACTCAGACAAGATGCCTCGTTCCTCAGCCCAGACCTCCAATCTACGTTTTATGATAGAAGTAAAAATTTTTGTCACGCAGTTTATGAGGGCAATGCCCCTGTAATTCGCGGGATCTTCGACATCTCCCTTTTTATATAGCATCGTTAGAATTATTCTGGACCCCGCTGGAAGACAGATTCCAGAATTCTGTACATTATTAAATATGATACACAAACTAGACTCCCAGCAATCCCGGAGAATTTTAAAGAACTCGTTTGATATTTGATCTGGACCAGGCTTTGGAGCTTTGGCGTTTCCCGATTCCTTAATTGCCCTCCTAACCTCATCCATAGAAATTGCCACGTCAAGCTGGTATACCGAGAATTCCAGGTGTATCTGCATTCTGGGTGGAAAAATACTCCTATAGAAATCATTCCATCTACTTATCTTCACCGACTTTTTAGTCGCACTAGTCGTACTAATTGATTCATAGAATTGTGCCGTTTTCCAGAATTGTCACATATTGCTAACGTTTGCGAAGTCTTTCTCAGTCTGCTTATAAAAGTGTTCTTTCTCAAAATTTTTGAGTTTCTTGAATTTCTTCTTATAATCTAAGTAAGCATCTCTATTTTCACTCCTAAAGTTTGAAGGAAAACAACGATTTACCAACTAATTAAATGTGTTTCTCATTTCCGAACAATCTTTATCAAACCAGAGTTTATTACTCTTCTTTTGCTTGGACTTTCTCTGAGAGGTCACATGAACAATATTGGATTTCGTGCACATCCCTGAAACTTCAGCAGCCACGCCTACTGCCTCTGCGAATTCCTCGTATATTGCCAAAGGGGTTTTATTGACATGTGAATCTGGGTTTTTACTGAACCTGTGCATTTCATCATAATATTTACAAATTTTCTCATGCTCCTCAGGGAACCATTTCAGATTAGGTTTGTTTGCATCGGGTATCACCCTTGGGAGAGAGCTGGTTGTAGGAGTGGGACTAGAGGCGAGGCAGTCACATAATTCTAGGATAATGGGGAAGTGGTCGAAGGCTGTATACTGAGGATCTTATGAGAGTGATCTCAGGTTTGAGTCGTGGGGGACATCGACGCATGCCTCAACTCGAAAGAGTGGAGGTACACAGTCAGGACCATTCTCATATGGTCTTTAGTATCGCAGAGGGGTCAACTTTAAAGTCATTAACTAATGAGAGGCTAGAAGATTTGGCCCAAACTAGATCTATAATGCTAATTCCAGAATGTTTAACAAAAGTGATTTTTGCATGTTTGTCGGTATGAGAGCGGCCAGTTATAAGTACAAAGCCATTCTTTATGATAAAGTCATTGATTATTTTCCCTCTAGCATTGTGCGCCGCATGACTTAAAACACAATCATAATCTAGTTTTGGTAAATCAAAAATTTCTTCAGGCAAGTAATTTAGACATACGTTATGAAATTCCCCTGTTGATCTGGATAATATAAGGACACGAAAGTGGCACATAATATCCGAAACAAAACAGAGAATGAAGAAATATAAAATAACGTCGAATATTCGTGCATTAAATCCACGTATATTCGACGAATGTAGATAACTGGGGTGCAGCGTCAGCACTTTGCGCCTCGACGACTGGCCTTCGCGCGCGCTGGGAGACGTCAACCGATGCCTCGCAGGTATGCGACGAAGAACAATGACCTGATCCAATCGAATTACACGGGTGCATAAAGGACTGGTGAATTCGTTGCTTCGGGTCCAATTACTCGACGAGTCTCGAATTACCTTTATTATACTTATACTCACCTGATACCTTCAGTATCAATCCGGGTACTTATTTGTTTAATAAATGGTAAACTAATCACATAAGTTCAATTTCCAATAAAGATAATTATTTTTACTATCTAATCGCGTGTAATCAATCTCTACATCGAACCCAACCGTTCGGGTCCATAACATATTTGGTGGCAGCGTAATTTTGGGAAGACGGAGGCCTGATCAACCACTGTCTAATTACATAGTGATAGAGAACGAGATATTATCTGAGGAATTGGACTACTTGGAGGTAGTCTGGCCAACACGTGTAACAACCCTTTTCATCGCTGGAGTGAGAAGATTACCTTTGAGGTAAGCAAGCCGAAGATTTTTTCATGGACCTTTCATCGAGGGGCGACAAGTTCATTATTGTGGTACAGTGGAAAACCCACCCTACTACCTTCGAGTAAAAAGGGGATAGTACAGTGGAAAACTTACCCTACTACCTACGAGTAAAAAAAGGGCTAGTATGACGGAAAGCTATCCTAGCAAGAAGGGATAGTGCTGAGATAATAGCTACTCAGGTAAGGTTATTTTATTTTTGGCCAAGGGATAAATGATCGATATGTCAACTACAGGAGCTAATGGTAGTCGACAAGAAAGTGATTTTGATTCTTACTCCCTCTCTGCGCGGGGAGCAAGGAGGAATCTATTCCATTCAGATGAGGAGATTGACAAGAATGTTAACCTGCGTCGAGGATATACCCAATCCTTGCATCAGAGCATGTTAGCCGCCAATTAGCGACAGGTACCGGCTGAGGTTCACCAGGAGGCTGGGGACGAGTTACCGGACGAGTTGCCTAGGGCTGGGCTAGCTAATAGTACGCAAAGAAATGAAGGGAGAATATCAAATTCCCCAAATAATGTACGTCTTCGCCCTGTAAATCCCTCACAAAATGTGCCTGGGAATCCCTTCGATGACGTCGAGGGAATTCAGGAGGAAGAAGAAGGAGCAGGGGAGACCAATGAAACACCTGAACAGCCATTTTCTACACCAAGCAACGTCTTCTTTCAGGCGGGGGCACTTGGAGCAGGGGGTTTTATTCCGAATCGGAATCCTGAGGATGGGCATCATGAGACCATGCAACCCGACGTAGAAAAATCGGGGGAGGAGCGACCGCCTAGACGTCTTGATCATCTCAGAGGGAAAATCGACGATTTGCATGAAAAAGTTGCGACTCTGGAGATAGGAAACAGGAGGAGAGAGGAAAAAATGCGGCAACTCCTGGAATCTGAGCGTCTTCGTCGGGAGGAGGCAGAAAGAGAGAGAAATGACGTCAGAGATCTGCTAGCAGACGCCTGGGCAGAGCAAAATATCCAGAATAATCGGGAGGCCATACGGACGCATCTCGATTTGAAGGGCGCACTGCAGATGGTTCGCAATTTCGGAGGAGAAAATTCAGACAAATTGGACGCCTTCTTGAAATCAGTTGACAGCGCCAGGAAGCTAATCCATCCGGAGCTTCAGGATCTTCTATTGGAGAGGATTCTAGGTAGTAAATTGGAGGGCAGCGCCATGGAGCAACTGAAATATAGAACAGTAACGTCATTTGAGCAATTAAAAACTGAATTCGAGTCACTTTTTGGGAAAACAAATAGTCTCTTGGGGCTTCAGGTAGAGTTTAGTAAATTGCAACAGAAGGAAAACGAAGATGTTACCATATATGTGGCTCCTACGGAGGAGGTCATTTTAGATTTTCTAAACGGCCTACTGAGTCTTCACAGTGAGTTCAGCGAGCGCGAGAAACAAGCCTCGAAAACGCTGATGTTGACGCTTGCGAAACTCATGTTCGAACAAGAATTACGTGGCCAATTGCAGATTCTGGTACGAGTTCATAATTTTAAAACTCCCCATGATGCTTGTGTGGGAGCCATTGAGCTGGAGAAAACTATATCTGGCACGCACAAAGGGAAAAATAGAGGTATTACAGTGTCACAGAAGAACTTCACCGGAGGAAACCGAAATTCTCGGGGTAGACTATCAACTGGAAAATGTTTTACCTGCGGACAACCGGGACATCAGTCGAAGGAATGTCGTAATAACGGGCAGCGTAAGTCAACATTACCAGTTGCGTCAGAAAGACGCAGCGGTAACGCTTTGGAGACTGTTTGTAAATACTGCAGATATGCAGGTCACGAGGCTACGGACTGTCGTAAATTGAAGAAAAGATTGGGGATACCAAGTTCGCAAAAAATTCCATCAGAATTTACTAATTGCAAAGATGGTATGGCCTCGACATTCAAACACGATAAAACGGCCGGCAGCAATAATAACAGCTTTGCAAAAAAGAAAAGTGAGAAAGCTGACACTGATAAAGTACTTCCAGTAGGGGCCTATCAGGTGATGATGGTGAAACCTTCGGAGAAGGGGAGGAAATCGTCAAGGAAAACTAAAGGGCAGATGATAAAACCAGCAAAATCTGCTGAGATTAAAACGCAGATTTTACTCAATGCAGCAGAATTGAAGGAGCCTACTTTGTTCCTGGCTGATTCTGGAGCGAAAGCATCTCTCGTGCAGAAAGATAAGCTGAATGATGATGTTGAAATCTCTCCGGGAAATCGAGTGCTGACAGGGATCTCCAATCAAGATGTCGCAACCTTGGGGGAGGCGGTTCTATACCTGAAAATTGGGAAAAAGTACCTGGGACATGTGTTTCAAGTGGTACCTGAAACTTTCCCTTGCATCGGGGGAATCTTGGGCGAAGATTTTTTGTCTTCACCTAGCCTAGAGGTGGAAACTATTCATGGGAAGGCTTTGATCATCAATGGACGTCCTTTCGACCTGTTCCAGGACAGAGAGCCCACAAAAATAGAAGCTAGGAGTGAGGTATTACTTCAAGTACCCACACGTAGCAGAAATATGGGTATTGTTCGGAAGAAACAGGTGGCGAAAGGAGTTTTTATGGGAGAATGCCTGACGAAACCAGTAAACGGCCAGGCAATAGTCTGCATTATCAATACGAATGAAAATGATGTTTTTTTCGATTTGCCAACTGTGAAACTTGAGCCTTTGCCATCGAAAGAAATCATTATAATGCTGAATAGTTCAAAAAGGTGCGAGGTAAGAGATCGCATTAAATTGCTACATGAGAATTTGAGAATTGATCATCTGAACAAGGAGGAGAAGGAGTCTCTTTTGGAAATTTTGGAGGAATACAATTCTATCGTTCAATTGCCGGGGGATTCTCCGGGGGTGACTGATCATCTAGAACATGAAATTCCATTAAAACCTGGCACTGGGCCCATCAACGCGAGACCTCATCGGATACCGGAGGCGCAGATGGGAGAAGTTGACCGTCAGGTCAAAGAGATGCTGCAAAATGGCGTCGTACGACCTAGTAAAAGCCAGTGGAATGCACCTCTGCTCGTTGTGCCGAAAAAGATGGATGCTTCGGGAAAGGTGAAATTTCGTGTGGTCGTCGATTTTCGACGTTTGAATGACGTCACGATTGGTGATTCATTTCCATTGCCCAATATTACTGACATTTTGGATCGTTTGGGTAATGCGAAATATTTCTCAACTCTGGATTTGGCCTCGGGTTTTCATCAAATACCCGTAAAGGAAGAGGATAAATGCAAGACTGCTTTCTCTACACCCTACGGACACTATGAATTCAACAGATTGCCTTTTGGGGTTAAGGGCGGACCTGCGACATTCCAGAGGTTGATGAATTCCGTCTTGGCTGGAGTTCAGGGAATCCGGTGTTTTGTCTATCTCGATGACATCGTGATTTTTGGACCAGATCTACTGGAGCATAATAAGAGGCTGAGGGAGGTCCTGCAGCGCCTGAGGGATGCAAACCTGAGACTTCAACCTGACAAGTGCAATTTCTTGAGGAGAGAAGTTGTGTACCTGGGTCATATCATCACCAAAGATGGGATCAAGGCCGATCCTAGTAAAATAGAAGCAGTGTCGAATTTTCCGGAGCCCCAGAGCGAAAAGGAAATAATGTCCTTCTTGGGTCTGGCGGGCTATTACCGGAAATTCATCAAGGAATTTTCCAAAATCGCAAAACCTTTGTCTAATCTGCTACGAAAGGATGTAACCTGGATCTGGGGGACAATAGAGAGGAGCGCGTTTGAGAGCCTGAAATCAGCTCTGATTACAGCGCCAATCTTGCAATATCTAGATTTCCAGAGGCCATTTCTGCTAACTACAGATGCATCAAACAAGGCTGTAGGAGCTGTGTTGTCACAGGGGGAGATCGGCAAGGATCTGCCAATTGCCTATGCTAGCAGGACGCATAATGCTGCGGAGCAGAAATACAGTACTATAGAAAGGGAGCTAGTAGCCATTGTGTGGGGTGCTCATCACTTCCGACCCTACCTATATGGGCGAAAGTTCATTGTAGTTACTGACCATAGGCCCTTGAGGTGGATTTTTAACGTCAAGGATCCAGGTTCAAATCTCGTACACTGGCGTCTGAAACTAGAGGAGTATGATTTCGAGGTGGTATGCAAACCTGGAAAATTAAATACCAACGCTGACGCACTGAGTCGCATCAATGTTGTAACTCGGGTGCAGTCAAAGACAGAGACGGAGAGAGTGGCGAACTCGGACTCCGACAGCGGGGTCATTACACCTGCTGACGATGAGATTTTGGAAATACTATGAGAATATCACGATACACCGATGGCTGGACATCCTGGTAAAAAACGAATGTATGCTAAACTGAGACAAAGATACTATTGGAAGGGAATGAAATCTGACGTGGAGAAATATGTGGGAAGCTGTGAGGAATGTCAACTCAACAAGCTGGAAAAAGCCACGAAAGTACCCATGATCGTCGGAGAAACCCCTGAAACAGCATTTGAGCAGTGTGCTATGGATATAGTTGGTCCATTGCCCGTTACGAACGCTGGAAATAAATACATCCTGACGTTCCAGGATGCTCTGACGAAATTCAGCAAAGCTATTCCCATTCCTGACCAGGAGGCTAACACCATCCGTCGTGCGTTCGCAGAAAAGATAATCTGTGAGTACAGAATACCGCAGAGGCTTCTCATGGATCAAGGACCAAATTTCGTGGGGGAAGTATTCAGAAACGTCCGTAAACTTCTGAAAATTAAGAAGATTCAGACGACGGTTTATCATCCGCAGACCAATGGCATTGGCGAGAGGTCGCATCGCACTCTAGCGGAGTACCTGAGAAGCTTCATTCAAGAGGATCAGACGGATTGAGATACGTGGTTGCCATATGCTATGTTTGCATATCACACTACGCCCCACACGGCAACAAAAATGACGCCATTTGAGCTGATTTTTGGAAGACGCGCTGAATTACCGACAGCCGTTAGGCAGCCGCCCCGTTTGACATACTGTTATGATGACTTCGCTCAGGAACTACGAGAGAGATTACGTGCAGCTCATCAGGAGGCGAAAGAGACCCTTGACAAGGTGAAAGGGCGATAAAAAATCCAGTATGATAAAGATGCAGAGCCAATGGAGTTTAAAATTGGCGACAAGGTTCTCCTGAAAAATGATGTTCTGCGACGCGGAAGATCAAAAAAGTTGTCACAGTCCTGGATCGGTCCCTACGAAGTTGTCGAGAGGAAATCGGACGTTAACTACGTAATTTNCACTTCCGACCCTACCTATATGGGCGAAAGTTCATTGTAGTTACTGACCATAGGCCCTTGAGGTGGATTTTTAACGTCAAGGATCCAGGTTCAAATCTCATACACTGGCGTCTGAAACTAGAGGAGTATGATTTCGAGGTGGTATGCAAACCTGGAAAATTAAATACCAACGCTGACGCACTGAGTCGCATCAATGTTGTAACTCGGGTGCAGTCAAAGACAGAGACGGAGAGAGTGGCGAACTCGGACTCCGACAGCGGGGTCATTACACCTGCTGACGATGAGATTTTGGAAATACTATGAGAATATCACGATACACCGATGGCTGGACATCCTGGTAAAAAACGAATGTATGCTAAACTGAGACAAAGATACTATTGGAAGGGAATGAAATCTGACGTGGAGAAATATGTGGGAAGCTGTGAGGAATGTCAACTCAACAAGCTGGAAAAAGCCACGAAAGTACCCATGATCGTCGGAGAAACCCCTGAAACAGCATTTGAGCAGTGTGCTATGGATATAGTTGGTCCATTGCCCGTTACGAACGCTGGAAATAAATACATCCTGACGTTCCAGGATGCTCTGACGAAATTCAGCAAAGCTATTCCCATTCCTGACCAGGAGGCTAACACCATCCGTCGTGCGTTCGCAGAAAAGATAATCTGTGAGTACAGAATACCGCAGAGGCTTCTCATGGATCAAGGACCAAATTTCGTGGGGGAAGTATTCAGAAACGTCCGTAAACTTCTGAAAATTAAGAAGATTCAGACGACGGTTTATCATCCGCAGACCAATGGCATTGGCGAGAGGTCGCATCGCACTCTAGCGGAGTACCTGAGAAGCTTCATTCAAGAGGATCAGACGGATTGAGATACGTGGTTGCCATATGCTATGTTTGCATATAACACTACGCCCCACACGGCAACAAAAATGACGCCATTTGAGCTGATTTTTGGAAGACGCGCTGAATTACCGACAGCCGTTAGGCAGCCGCCCCGTTTGACATACTGTTATGATGACTTCGCTCAGGAACTACGAGAGAGATTACGTGCAGCTCATCAGGAGGCGAAAGAGACCCTTGACAAGGTGAAAGGGCGATAAAAAATCCAGTATGATAAAGATGCAGAGCCAATGGAGTTTAAAGTTGGCGACAAGGTTCTCCTGAAAAATGATGTTCTGCGACGCGGAAGATCAAAAAAGTTGTCACAGCCCTGGATCGGTCCCTACGAAGTTGTCGAGAGGAAATCGGACGTTAACTACGTAATTTGAAGCGGAAACAAGCAAAAGACGCAGAGAGTCCACGTCAACCGACTACGACCCTTTATAGAGGTATGACTATATGGTCGCCTGCCTCGGACGATACAACCCTTCAAAGACCTGAAATTTTCTTATCTAAGGGATAAGGGATTTTTCATGTAAAAAACAGAATTGTCCTTACAATGTGTTTATTCAATTAAACCATTAGTTACAAGGTACAGTTACAGCACCGAAATAATTAGCGGAGTGTCGCGTGTGCCAGTTACATCCCAGTAAGAAGAAGCCTGGATAATCCCAAAGATATTGACTGCAGAGGGGACATTTCGTTTCACTGTTGTCCAGAAATTGGGGTACGTGGCATGGCTGAGGAACTGGAGTTTCATCGAAAAGACGACGGAGATGAAAGATATCGTCCACGCCAGTCTCGATGTCAGTGCGAACTGGGAGATCCCAAAGGACGTTCAGATCCTTTCTACTGGAATTTCTCCATCGCCTGACTTGCTGCTTGAACTCCAGATTCACGTGTCCAGGATAATGGGAGAATCTGCTGCACTGAAACAACCAAAAAGTAGGGGAAAATTAGAAGAAATAGAGACTTGGGAAGTCAAGGAGAGGCAGGAGAATAAAAGAGTGGAAGAGGTATTCGGACTTACCAGGTATTCAAACGTGAATTCATCCACAGAATGCTTCAAATACGGATGCTTTCTGACGGAGTATCTTGGTGGGGAAACGGGGGGTCCGAGTCGTTCCCACACACTTTCCCTGACGGGTCTTCTCGTTGAGCCCTTGAACCGAAATGTCTTCACGAGGGACCCAGTAGAGGGCGCAACACGGGTTCCAGGACGGTTGCTGGAGCGCAATGAGCAGGCACGAGAAAAATGTCCAAGCTAGTCACACTTGAAGCATCTTTTTGGAGCTTCAGGAGCGGTTGATAATGGGCGAGGTCCTACTCGACGGGATCTCTTGCATATTCCACAGTTAGAGGACGTTCCACACGCGGCGAAAGGACACTTTCGGAAAACATGTCTGGTTGTTCCACACTTGAGGCACTTTCCTGGATTCATCTTGGTAATTTGGTGTATTGTAACCTTTTCATTCAAAATTTTGGAGAGGACTGTGACTAACTGGGGGCCACAGGCACTTTTATATCAAAGGGTGCAACGTTGACANTTGTAACCTTTTCACTCAAAATTTTGGAGAGGACTGTGACTAACTGGGGGCCACAGGCACTTTTATATCAAAGGGTGCAACGTCGACAAATATGGCCGCCGTCAAGTCAACGCCGACATCAACGTCACCTGAGGTCATCGTCCGGCTCGAGTTCAAGAACTTGTGATTTCGCAAAAGCACGGAAGCCGTTGAATTTTACAATGCCCTTTGTAATGCTGATGTTGGGAAGCATGGCATCTGAAATAAGGGGGGAGGGGCATGTGGTGGAAAGGTCATTCACACTCCTGGAATTTATTTTGAACCTGTCGGAAGATTGTATCTGAGTAATCAGGTATGGAGCATAGCTGCATCTACAGATGTATCACCCTGGATGTTGAGGGCTGATCAGATTCATCGACATCTTTACCAGGCAAAAGAACTCTGTCGAAGGGCCGGGAAAGGTGGAGAGAATTTTAAACTCATCGTGGAACAGTGGATTGAGGACTTTGCGGGGACAAAAGATGTCATTCTTGGGATGCTGAGTTCCACTGATTCAACCAAGAAACGCAGAGGGCTCATTGATGGTCTAGGGACCGTTGCCAAATCATTATTCGGTGCTACGGATGCCCAAGATGCACAGTTAATTGATGAAAGACTCAAACGGCTGGAGGATGGTGTCGAAGGGACTTTCAGGATTTCAGAAAAACAACTGGAGATAATTAACTCGATACTCTATCAGCTGGGTCATGCGGAGGTGATGAAAAAAAAGAACGAGGATTTCTTGATGCAATCCATGAAGGAGGCTGTGAGTGAAGTAAATCATGAGAACACGATAATAATGAATAAAATCAACGTGGACGAACATCTCATGATACTGGAAGCAATCTACACTGGAGTACTCAGGGATGCTGCGAAGATCAAGAAGCTACTTACTAACTCCAGAGGGTTGGTGTTGGATACAGGGGTGTTCACAGAGGACAGTTTAGTCACCCTCCTTAAAACAGCGAAGTTACAAAAGGGTTTAAGTTTCCCCTTTGAACTCGAAGTAGGCGGGATGTATCAACTACAGCAGGTATCCACCGTCAGTGTACATGCATTCGGCTTGAAAATTATTACTATGGTAGAAATACCACTCGTTAACTTCCAAGCGTTCGACGTTTTGCTGACGCATGGGATTCCTGTGCGGAAAACGAACGGCTACCACTCATACTTGGAGGCGAGGAATGAACTTCTGGTAATTCACGGAGCGACACAGCAGTTCGTGCCAATGACCGAGGGACAATTAAATCGCTGTAAACAAATTCGAGGACAATACTCATGCACTGAGTCTTTGCCAATACAAAAGGTGAAGAATACGAGTCCGTGCGAGGTGCAAATGTTTATGAGTCCGGAGAAGATGCCCAATACTTGTGTGGTGAAACACCTCCAGCTTCAAGGGCTCACCCTTATAAAAATGAGGAAGGACCTCCGGAACTTGAGGGAATAGTAGTCATCTGCGGCGACAAGGAAGAACGGGATACTCTGGAGGACTCAGGAATCCTGCGAGTCAAAGATTCCTGTGAGATAATTGCTTCTCACTTCACTATAAGAGGCCGGAAGTCACATGAAGTGACATACAACGCTCATGTTCATCCAAAGTTGAACTTGACGTTGGATGACGTCACTATCACTCAACTAGAGCAACGAAAATTTAACCTGAGCGACGTCCAGCTGACCAATGTTATCGGAAACATGAGGGAACTGGAAGGGCTTCACATACAGCTGGAAGCTGGGAAGGAAGACCTGAATCTTGTGAGAAAGAAATTCGACTATCGAGAGTTCCTCACACACCCTTCATCGATATTCACCGGAGTGATGGTGATTCTAGCAATTATCACAGGTCTGACCCTTTACTGCTGGTGTTGGAAACCATGGCCAGCGCCTAGGAGGGAAGCAGCGAACTTCGGAATACCATAAGAATATATGCATTGTAATGAATTGTAAATAATTGCTGTAAATTGTGTCAGTTAGGTATTGTGTCGATGGCGGGGAGGAATGTTATGCCCTAAATAACGTTATGAAATTCCCATGTCGATCCGGACAATATGAGGACACGAAAGTGGCACATAATATCCGAAACAAAACAGAGAATGAATAAATATAAAATAACGTCGAATATTCGTGCATTAAATCCACGTATATTCGACGAATGTAGATAACTGGGGTGCAGCGTCAGCACTTTGCGCCCCGACGACTGGCCTTCGCGCGCGCTGGGAGATGTCACACGATGCCTCGCAGGTGTGCGACGAAGAACAATGACCTGATGCAATCGAATTACACGGGTGCATAAAAGACTGGTGAATTCGTTGCTTCGGGGCCAGTTACTCGACGAGTCTCGAATTACCTTTTTTATACTTATACTCGCCTGATACCTTCAGTATCAATCCGGATACTTATTTGTTTAATACATGGTAAACTAATCACATAAGTTCAATTTCCAATAAAGATAATTATTTCTACTATCTAATTGCATGTAATCAATCCCTACATCGAACCCAACCGCTCGGGTCCATAACATTAGCACTAATTTTAAAAGGGGAGGTGAATGATAAAATTTTCTATTTTTCGAAAATTAACATCGACAGAATCTTGATGCATTGTTACATCAAAACATCTACTTCATGTTACATTGAAATTCATAGAAAATGTTAAATGGCTGCACTTCAATAGGAGAGGCGTTGGTTGGAGCTTTCTTCACAAAAATTCAATGTTTTTTTTTGTCTTTTTTGACTTGTCACGCAGTGTGAGTAAAAGAACCAAACATGAAATATAATAGTATCTTCTGTCGCTTCAGAAATTTCGAGTAAGTGAAACACTGCCCACGGATATCGTGACAAAGATGTTGTTCGATACCCGGCTAGGAGAAGCTTTGCAAATGAACATCAGATTACATAATCATATGAGGCCCCATGTGACGCCATATCAACCCTATATAATCCTATATGACTCACATATGACCTCCACATGACCCCTTATGACCTTATACGACCCCGTATCAACTTCATATAATCACCATATGACATCATAAGACCCCATATGACCCCAAGACGAACCCCATATAACCACACTTAATCACGATTTTGCCAAACTTTACTCTGGCGATATCATGATGAATATCATCAAATATCATGAATAAATATGTATAAAACCGATAGATGCATATGGAAGATTACTTAAAATTCTTTACATAAAAAGCTTATATCGAGATACGCGGTAGCGTATCGGCCAAGAAAAGTTTTGACCGACTGAGCAACACATCAGGTTTGACCGACTAAGCAAAACATCAGTCCAAGAGCACCGCGTATCTATACACGACAGAACTTCCCCCTCCACTACCTCTAAATGATTTACATTCGGTATAATGAAAACGGGATGACAAATCGGGAAAGTGTCGTTAGTTACATTATATAAATCGCCTATGAGCTTTTCAACGGTGTAACTATGATATTTTTTGGATTAACAGTCTAAAAGATAGGCGCATAGCAAGGAGTTGATATTCACATTCTCGCGATTCACATTATAAAGTGTGAGAATCAAGTTGTAAAGTTGGCAGCGCCGGTCCAACTGAGCTTCATATGCAACGTTGAAGTGTTGCCACCAGTGTATTTGAATGTGGGTTGTAATGTGGTTATGGAGAACCACAGAAAATGTTCTTCTTCACGTTAAATCACTTATTAGAATGAAACGGAAAATTGACTCGGTGTTCTATTTTGTTTTCTCTCATCGAACATGCAAATTTCATCCCGCCATATCTATATTCATATGCGGACCTCGGACATAAAGGTAGTTTATGCACTGTTTGTGAGGTTATCGGTTTATGTTTGAATTGTGTGATCAAGTACTAAATGTCCGTGAATAGTTAAATTCGAAAAGAAAATAGTTATTTTTCTCCGAGTGTAACAGAAAATATTTTCATTCAGTGGAAAAAAATTCACTAAATTGAGTGACAGTGAAATGCGAACAATTTTATGATTATTTAGGAAAAATTAGTAGAAGACGGTGGGATTAAATGGACCCTTTGAACCCTTTAAAAATGTTGATGTCTTATTGAAATACTGATGAAATAGATTGTTTTAAAAATTAAAGTACAGTCAGCCCCTTTGTAATAAGCTTGGACTGAGCTCAATCGATAAATTTGTTCCTTGTTTATAAATATTGAAATAAGAAGTCAGAAGTCAGTCCATTCCACCCAATGTTTCCCTAATATTTTTAAAAACAAAATAAAAACAGATGTTTTCAAAAAGAATTCTTTGTGAACATTTTGTTCGACTATTCCTATAAGGAAATCAGTTCATCTCTCCACGAAATACAATCCATATAAGGGAATCATCAGAGCAAAAATTGAATGAGGAATCAAATCAAGTCAGAAAATTGTTAATAGATGATTAAAATTTGAAATTCGGTGGAGAGAATAAATCTGGAGTGGAACTGTTTATTTCCCTTCAATTGTTGATTCAAAAAATGTTCTCTCTTATGAAAAATGAATCAGTTAAATTGAATTAAAAAGAACAAATTTCACCTGATGTAAAAACAGTCCTTGCTTGTTTTGAAAAAAATAAGGAAATCTGCCTAAAAACACAAAAACAAATGTGCGGAGTTTTTCAATTCAATATGCGGAGTTTTTAAATTCACTGTCTGTATTCCTCCATCCTTTGATCCGCGCTAAGGACGTTGGTCCTGCTCCTACTGATTTCTTATTTCATGGAGAATTTTTTTAGAATACTTATTCCATTGAGAACTATTTTTCTTATAGAATCCTGAATGTGCACTATCCCCATTTATTCAAAATTCCTAACTTGGCTTCCTTTTTTATTGCTATGTATTTTTCAAAAACTTCGATTTCCCAGTAGCAATCAAACAAAACTTTTTCTTGCCCCAGTTTTTTTTACAAAAACATTTGTTTTTGTGTTTTCGCTGTTACACAACTTGGTAAATAGTCATGCTTTTTTCACCATCTTTCTACTCCATCGAGAAGACATCGAAACAAACTTTTTGAGTCGTAATTTCAATGATATAGCTTTTGGTTTTTCCAATTTATCCTGAAAAATATTTAGAAACAAATCTTACAATCAATGTTGTTATGTCCAAATTAATTCCAGCCTAAAATCCAACCCCCCCAATTCCAAAATAACCAAAAACCCAAAGTAACCAACAGCGTACAAGATTTAGATCACAGAAAAATATAAAAAAAAATTAAACTAAGGGCCAAACAATTAAAGTACAGAGAACCAAAGTTGTTCCCCCGGATGAAATAAAACCTCTGAGCCCTCATACATCCCGTTTGGACCATCACGAAACCCACCCCCACTACCCTACACGAAATAAATAAATTGCATCCAAACCAAATTATAAAACCAAAATCCCCGCACCATACAAATACGTCAAAAGTTCCGCCCCATAACGACGAAACTTGTAACCCATCACCCAAAAAGAAATTCCGAACACTGCAACAGTTTTTAACAAATAACTTTAGCAGGGGTCCAATTTTTCCCTAACAAAACATTTTTGCTAAAACCCAAAATAATAGTTTTACAGAAAACTTCCGATAACAAAAAACGACCGAACAACAAAAGCAAACAATCCAAGCCCTCACTCAATCCAATCGGATAACAATTACAATTGTTAACAACAATTTCCCCTAAAAATTTTCAACCAACCCCAATAAATAGTAAAACACAATTCCAACCCAAAACAATATCTCCAAAAACGCTGCACAACCAGCGCAAGAAAACAAACTGACAATTTTGACATTCCGTCCATAAATAAAAGCTAGCTAAATAAACAATAACTAACTAACAATCGATGTGACACCCAAACAACGCGTTACGTAGAAAAATGTCCTTAACAAAAATTATTCGAATCATCGAGACCCTTCCGGCAAGCCAAAACAACCCTCAAAAACAACAACCCCTAAACCACCCCCAATCTGAAAATGAACATAAAATACATTCCAACTCTTTTCGGAACAACCGATGTCGAAATTGCCGACAGGCAATTTCAATATCGCGCTAAATTCCTCAGGCCACCTCAAAGTCCAATAAGTTCCAAAACCCCAGGAGTGGAATCAGCGAAAATTCGATCACGTGAACAGGTGTTCCACGTCGAATTTTCGTCATAAACCTCCAAATCACCAACTCCCACCCCATAAAGCCAACGCCTAAATTAAAAACTTAAGAACTACAATCGATAAAAGAAAAACTCAGTCGTGGAAAACCCGGGGAACGAATACGTTCTCCAATCTTCGGTAATTCGGGTTTTTCGGTACCAAGTCGGAAAAAGTAAATCTTTCGTCGTAGCTCCCAACAGAAATCAGTGAACTGAATTTCGAGGGTGGTCTCCTCAGCGTTGACGATCGCTACCGAGAGTTGATCGATTTTGGAAATTCGGAAATTTGAGTTATCAAAAACCCCTCATCAAAATTAATGAGAATTTTCACATTCTCTAGTATCATAAAAAGAAGAGATACACTCTTTCGGCTTTTAAAATCACGCGTACGAACCAATAAGGCTTTCGCGACTCCAAACGCCTTACGGTATAAGTGTGTATGTATTTATAAATAATTCGGATCCTTAATTTAAAAATACTAAAGAATATTGTGCACGGAAAAATACTTTAATGAGAGAAATTGTAATAAGTGTCTGGGACGACATTTCCATCTATTAGGGATTACATCTCTAATAAGCAGAAAACTTGTAAGTAAATCTTAAGTAATATATTATTGTAAAATTTGAACTTTGTGATTCGCGGAAAATCAATCAAATTCAACCAACTTCAAATTTCCCCTGACATTGTAAACTTGGATTAACTGGTTAAAACAAACAATTAAAGGTGTTACACATTCGAGAAATTTGCTTAAATCATTTCAAATATCCCTTCGGAATATAAAATCTGAAACTTCCGGTGCCATTACCAAAGAAGAAAACAAGGTAAGAGTGCAGAATAAACAAATTACTCATTAACACTCGGGAAAACGCGATAAGAAACATTTTATCGCACTTTATTTTTATTATTAACCAAGGAGTCCTTGATACCTCATCCATCAGAGTCCAATGAATGAATTCAACGAATAAATCAGTTTCTAAACTCAGGATTTTCCCGCCTGAAAAATCCTTCGGACATAACAATGTGCTGTAATTTAACAATAAATGGTGCGATTCCCATCATATTTTGACAGAATCAAGGGGCTATCGATACAATTTTTTCAAGCCATGATTCATTTCATTTCGTAATAATTTTTGGACTGATCGTCGAAAAACAATTTTTTTTTCAATGCCAATATTTCGAAAACTGACTTTTTGACCATATTTAGTTACCCTAACACGAAAAATTGGAAACTTAAATTTGAACAATTACAAAGCTTCCATTCGAAAGCAAAAAAGAAAAATACATATGAATTGAGTAAAGATGTCATTTTTATTTGGAATTAGTTTCAGTTGAATCAGACACTTGTAATAAATACTTATTGAGATTTGAAAAACATTGACAAATTGAGCCAGGGGATAACTATTAATAGTAAATATTTTCGAAGTGATCTCGAATCGAATTTTCACACTAATCAAACCGTTTTCGGAAACTATGAAGAACTTGTTCAATCTGAGATGGAGAAATACCAGAAATTCCGTCTCTGATGGCTTTTTTCAAATCATCTTTGGTCTCGGGTTTTTCCGCATAAATATTATCTTTCAGGAAGCCCCATATGAAGAAGTCACACGGGTACAAATCGGGTGAATAAGTGGGCCATTCTATACCTCCATGCGCAAACTTGGGGCATCCTAATCCGATGACGCGATCACAATACACTTAATAACTAGTTTCAAATACGTCCTTAGTTCTATGCGTTGTAGCACCATCTTGCATAAAATAATAGTTCTTAACCAATCCTCTTCTTTAAGCCAAAGGGAAAAATTTAGTTTGTAGCATTTCTCGATGACTATTGCCTGTAGTGGTCCCTTCTATGAATTCTAAGTGTATTGTTTTGATTGGAATAGCTGCCCAAACTGTCACTTTAACAGGGTGTAAAGACTTTGCCTCAGATGAGTGTTGATTTTCGCGAACGCAAAAACGGTAATTTTATTTATTTACATATCCATTTAAATAAAAGTGAGCTTCATCTGTGAAGATTATGTGATTGATGTCGATCTCATCATTTTCAAACTTCTGTGTCATAATTTTACAAAACGCAATTCTTTTGTTTTTGGGATCTTCTGTGAGCAAATGATCGGTCGTAATTTTGTAAGGGTGTAACTTGAGGAAATTGTTCAATATTAATCTCATTGTCTCTTGGTTCAGTTTCAAAGTTGCCGCTGCTTTTCATATCGAATCCGTTGGATTATTCTTGAAATGTTCTTCGATCGTGGCAATCGTATCTTCTGTTGGAACTGAGTGTGATGGACCAGAAAGATCATGAGGATGGTCCTCAAGAGTATAATACTTGATAAAATTATCAATTACTCTGGGAGAGAAAGTAATAAATACTTGAAAGTCTTAGTCAAAAATGAGGTTATATGATGAAGTCACATAAATTTTTTTTTATTCTCAACTTCTCAGAGTATTTTGACTGGCTACTTTTTTACTTCGAAATTTGGTACGAAAGCCTGTATATGCTTCAGTATAGTTTTTACCTCTAGTATAAAAGTACTCGATAAGAAATACTTTTTCTTCCTTTGTAAGGTTACTCATTTTGAAGCACACGTAGTGCTTCTTTTAGCATCTCAATAGGAACTGACAACACTCTAGTATATATCTATTGGACCTAACCTTCTCCGGGTCTCAGTAGGAAGGGAAGATATGCGGATATACTTTAGGCAACTTCCCATTTGTCACCCTGTAATTTTTCTCGGGGGAAAGTTCAATTGGGGGAAATCATTGCACTTCCAACACTGATGATGCTCCTGAGACTGTCAAAGTCAATAGATCGCGCATGATTTCTCAACATCAACTGATGAAAAACCATCAATGCTCCTTCTTATATAACCGTCCAATGAGAAACGCCAAACATAAATGTCCGCAGTTGAATGTATTCCAGTTCTGGAAATGCTTATGATTATATTTTATGCTACCAACTCCAAAGTAATTGAAGAGATCTGTGGGAGGTTGTAGGTTTCCAAACCTATCGAAATAGGTGACATCGTTCTTTACTTTCTTTTATATGCAACCCATTGAGTCCCAGGGCCCTCTTTATCATCCAAATTGATAATGGCGGATTTATTCTTGAATGGTCCATTTTTTGGTAATCCATTGCACATGAAAACACCCCGAAAATGGAGAATTTTCATGAGTTTTGCATATTGTTGGAGATCTCCATCAGTTAGAGCCCTGCGTGGCAGCATGGTCAAAAGTTTTTTGGCTTCAAGTACAAGCCCACCCCCTTCTTATAAGGTTTAAGATGTAAGCCTTGGCCGAGTGCTTTAGCAATTCCGGCAGCCCCTCCAGCCAATACTCCTGTAGCACTTAAACCGGCAAATAGTGGCACAAGAAAAGGTAGAATTCCTCCAACTCTCGATGGGGCAGGAGTCACTCGTGGAACATTGACTCTACCTCTCCCTCCATTCTGTTTCACGGCTACTCTAGCACCATTGAGAGCCATTTTAATAGCATCAGATGAGCCCTTATTTAATTTGATTGCCTTTTTAGCCGCTTTAATGATTGCCCTAATGGTCACTCTCTTCTCCCTCTTCTTGTTCATCATTCGTTTTTTCACTCTCAAACCTGATTTTTTCACACCCCTGGCAGATTTTTTCACACCTCTGCCTGATTTTTTCGCACCCCTGCCTGATTTTTTACACCCACACCTAATTGTGTTTTAGCCTTCGTAGCATTGGTTACGAACAAAGTGAAGAGTTGTCGATTTTTACTGTCTTAATAATAATAATAATATTTGAAATTGAGTTATAATATATAAATTAATGGCAAGAAAAATGTCATGTAAATAATCAGTACGAAGATATTAAACTCTCAAAAACCATGTGAAATCATATCGAATAATTCAATCAAATTGAAAGAATACACAAAAGAGACGCAAGCCGAATGAACAAATGCAAAATATCAATGGGAGAACATCATTCACTTAAAACACCCGAATCCCAAAATAACAATAATTCATTACCTGCGATGAGGAATGGTCAAACACAAATAAATTAATAAAAGTAAGTAAATGGAAAATACGGCGGTTCAGATTTATTCGCTCAAATCAATGTTAGTTTAGTCTTTTTGTCAATATAATTTTTGTTTAATACTAGATATGCTTCTTGGCACGCGTGCACACACTCCATACATTCCGATTCTCGTTCTAATTTAATTATTCATTTCTACAAAAGAAATTATCATCCCAAACAATTCATAAGAAATCTGAAATACCTTAATGCTAAAGTTTGGGAATGAACAACGAGTAATAATCAATTCAAGGACTAAATAAAATCTTAATAAAAATGTTCGTCAAATACGCGAAATGGAAAACGTGGCTCAATGCCTACCCGGAAAAAATACAATTGATATATGGGAGAAACAGAAAGACTGACCGTTCGCTGTGCTAGTCGGGAGGCAAGAGCTCGACCAGTCTGGTGTGATGTGTTGAGTGACCTCAGGTGTGTCTCCAGCGCCGATATTCCAGTTTTGGGGAATTCATGGCAATTCTTCGGCGGGATTCTCATATCAATTTAAATCATTACAAGAGCGGCAGCTTTTTCTCCCAAAGTAACATCTGGTGCTGATACACGTCGCCAAGCTTGTTCTGCAAGCACTTTATCTGCTTCGTTTCGTGTCACAATATTTTCACAATCTTTCGAGTATGCAATGCCGTCGGCCTTGCAAGCAGAATCAAGAGGATTAGTCCCAGGATCTCCTTGAGCTAATCGTTTCACCAACCGTGTGCCTAGTTCACAATACTGATAGCCTGGTAGATGCAATTCAACGGGGCGGTTATTGATGATTTTGTTCAATAACCCTCTCCCCTTTTTGCTAGCGCGCGATCTGTGCACAATCATGTTCAAAACGGAACTGACCAATTTGGCTAAAAAACCCCCAATTTATAGGTTTTCTTCTCAGTTATTGTAGAGATGGAGTTCAGTACACATCTCAGCGTCTTGCCCGTCATTAATTTCGATTCAGTTACTGCAAAACATGCCAATAAATGGAAACGCTATGGCTCATTGTTGCCAAATACTATTCGCACGATTTTCTGCGGCCCATCAAATTCTGGGAAAACGAATGCTCTTCTAAGCTTCATAATTCTTCCTAATCGTTTAACATTTTCGAATATTTACGTGTTTTCAAAATCCCTCAACCAGCCAAAATATCATTCTTTACCAAATTTATTGCAACCTCTGTGTGACATGAATTGTTATCCATTTTCAGACAATGAGGAGGTTGTGTCAGTGGATAACGCGAAGGAAAATTCACTGTTTTTATTCAAGTATGTGGCATGCAAAAAGCAAAATAATAGCAAAGCATATGTTTGCATGGGAACACATACAAATGTTGACAGGTTTTATTTGTGTCAATCGTATGTTCGCAACCAAAACATTTAGTGCCTGATAATGTTAATTTCTTGGTATTATTCAAACAGGATGAGATAAATTTGAGACATATTTATAATGACCATGTGAACACGGATATGTCATTGAAGAAATTTAAATAATTATGTTCAGCTTGTTGTAAAAATTATTCGTTTTGAGTTATCGATAAAGATATTGACATTGATACAGGTCGATATAGAAGAAATTTTGATTGTTTCATTCAGATAAATAATGGCATAAACAATTGCGGGCCAGATCCCAACGAGTCAACATGCCTCCTCGAAAGGATGAAATGTCTAAACAACAAGAGATTTTACGTCAAATTTCCTTTGCAAGGAAAGCAATTCAACGAAAACCTAAATTATTGAATTTGGGTAGAGAGAATATTGATGAAGCAATCAATGAAGTTTTGAAAATAGTAGAAAAAATACCCAGCGACCCCAAAAATGTCATAGAATAAATTGGATATTGTGACAGAATTGCATCGTCCAGTGCGGAGGAATTATCCTCGACGACGAGTGAACATTCGTGATTTGGATGAAACATGGCAAGGCGATTTGATGGATAGGACAGCTTACGCAAGCAGTAATAATGGAAATATATTTTTGTTCACTGTAAAAGACAATTTTTCGAAGTTTGCATGGGCTGAGCCGATGAAGAGAAATAATGCTGAGGATGTCACTAGAGATATGAGTTCCATTCTTCAACGGGACGTATGCCCCAACATTTACACGTTGATGGTGGAAAGGAATTTTACAATTCTAAATTTCAAGAATTAGCGAAGAAATATAACATCAATTTATATTCTACGCTCAGTAATATGAACATTAAAGAGTAAAATGTGGCTACAGTTCAGTTTGCGTTGGAATTATAAGTGGATTGTCATATTGCCAGAACTCATATGTGAATATAATCATAGAAAACATTGAACTATTCGTATGAGACTTGTCGATGTGACAAGAAAAAATGCCAAGGAATTACCTCTTCTTTACGCTGACTTTCGCGTCAACACCAGGCAACCGAAGTTTCAAGTGGGTGATAAAGTACACATAAGTAAGGCGAAACATGTTTTTGAAAAAGGCTATACACCCAATTGGACCACAGACATCTTCACTATTCGAGAAATCAATAATACTAATCCATTTACATATAAATTGAATGATTATGAAAATGAATTGATCAGTAGAAGTTTTTATGAGGATGAATTATTGAAGACAAAACACTGACGTATATCGTATGGAAAAACTATTGAAAAAATCTGGAAACAGATTATTCGTTAAATGGTTGGGTTGTGATAATACCCGCAATAGCTGGATAAATGCAGACGAATGAGAGTGAAAAAAAATGGAGAGGAGGAGGAGGAAAAACGATGTAAACAATCACCCTATCCTCAATCTTATCAGTTTAGTTGACGCATTTAACTCAACAACATGATTGTGAAAATCATCGTTATAGAAGTCCTCACAACATCCCTGTGTCAGGCTGGAGATTACGTGAATACTGAGATTTCCAGCCGAAATGGGCTACACTACGAATCCATAGGTGATGTGTGGCAGCATGCCACTCATATTGACTTGAGAAAATTCATCGATCAACGACCACCGATTCATCAAAAAATACTGGATAATATGAATCAAAAGTGTAAATATTCTGCTGAAGCTGAAAAATGTGCAGCGGTTCTTCAAAGTGAAAATTTACTGAGAAAAAATGAAAATGTGGAAAAATATATAAACCAATTCCTGTTTTTCATGAATGACTCCAATACTGAAGAGTAAGGCAAGAGTGTGACTTTGGTGATTATCGAGGAGACATTGAATGAAACTCAACTCGACAATTAGGAAATATTAAATAAGTCTTGTAAAAAGTCACTGACACACATGATTCAATCAGGATTGCATCACTTCGATGATACAATTAAGGAATTGGAGAATCGGAGTACAGCAAGCCTTAGAGATGTTGAGGGGGAGGTTCGATTCATTGAGGAACTGGTGAAAAATGAAACTTTTGATACTACTGCTTATCAACGAATGCTGAATAAAATAAGAGATTGGACTCAAAATTTGGAAGAGGAGTTGGATAATTATTTGTATACCCTGGAAACCATCATCGACGTAGTGCATTTAGCTAAGGCGGGGGTCATGCCCCCTCAATTATTCTCTCTTGAAGAACTCGAATGTGTTGTAAATCATTTTTCGACAACTAATCGGGACCCATCACTGGTTCTGTCCATCCGCATTGATGAATTACATTAAAATAAATTATTCAAAATTTCAAAGATGAAAATAGGCTTTTATAAGGGTCAATTATTTGTTACTCGAAATGTCCCACTAATCACCGCAACTGTTTATTACTGATTCAAAATGAACCCCTCCCAGCGCTTCAATTATTCGGTCATAAACGAGGGTCGGCGTACATTCACCCTTGAGCTGAGTACCTGCTACTCGCTCAAAACCTTTATATACTGGCTGAGGACCTCGCCCACTGTCAAATGATCGATAATTTTCATTTTATTTGTGAACCTGAGTACCCATTGTATGATAGTTATACTCATCCAATTTGTGAGCCGGCGATTTTCGGAAAAGAAAACTCATTAGCATCACCCCTCATTAAGTGTCCCATTAAAGTTAGTTCAACCTTTAACTCTCATTGGAAAGAAATACAAAACGGTTGGTTATATTCGCTACTGAAAAGGGAGGAAGTAAATATTTGGTGTGATGGTCAATGAACCAGTGTCATAAATATCTGACGAGAGTAGTATGGGAACTACTTTGGCGCCCCCCACCTAAAGTCGATATGGCCCCACCACCACACCTGTCAGAGTAGCGCGGCTCCGACGTGTGTGGGCGGTGGGGTATAGCGTGGCTGCGGGTGCGTCACCCGGGCGCGTATCCCAATCCCGAGCGGTTTCGGGAGAACCGCTGGTCCCTCGGCCACGAAATTGAAATTGGGGGTCAAAAATTTTACCCCCCCATCGCCGCTTGTGAGTAAAGGACCCACCACCACACCGATCGGAATAGCGCAACTCCAACGTGTATGCGCGGTGAGGGTACAGCGTATACTGAACGAGTACCCCAACCCCGAGCGGTTTTGAAGGAACCACTGATCTCTCGGCCGCGATACTAAAATTTGGGGGTGAAAAATATTGGCCCCCTCCATCACTAATATATTTAGGGACCCACCATCGCACCGATCGGAATAACGCGGCTCTGACGTGTGTGAGCGGAGGGGGTAAAACGTGTACTGCGGACGCGTATCCCAATCTCGAGTGGTTTTGGGGGACCGTTGGCCCTCAGGCCTCAATATTTAGCAAAAATTCGGGGGATAAAATTTTTCGAACGGAAAGAGCATACCGGTGCTCCGATAAAATCTGCGAAAACCGTAAACATATTAAAAGAATACTTTACCTGTCACTGCACTCTGCTCAGAGGGCTCCGAAAAATCCGAAAATCGTCATTGTTCACCGTATGCATTAAATCTAACTGTCACTAAACCACTAGTACTGTGGGTCTATAGAGACTGAAGAGAAACGTCAACACTACCACTCCCTGTCCTCATCGGACTCCCCGAACAGCGACACCTGGGCCAACTCCTCGTCCTCGGCGTCCCAATCGTCGCGCTCGCGACTCTCCTCTTCCAACCAGCTAACCAGGCGATCCTGGCTATAATCGGCTGGCTCGATAAGCATCGGGAATGGTCCATCCCTCTGTCACCATCCCGGCTGGGGTGATCCACTGAGACCCCGGTACCGAGTATCATTCTCCAGATGCTCAGCTGAGAGAATGAGAGGTTGCTCTACGCGGAGAGTCTACCGGTGGTCCGGGAATCGGGGGTTCAGTCCGTCATATCGGTCCCGCAACTCGTACGGGTCCGGGTCTGCCTCGATGGCGATGGGGTCCCTGTTGAACTCCCTGATCAGGGTGGACCAATCATGGTCATCAGTGACCGAACACGATGACGACGTGTCTGAGGAGGGTGCGGCGGCACGCGATGGTTTTGGATATACCCGCTGGTGGATGGTGTCGGCTCGTCCTGGGGGGTGACGGTGCCAGTGGGGGGGGTACAAAGTTTTTCCCCGTCACACGTATGATTACACACACACACGGCACAAAAAAAATACCCACTCTATCACACACACACACACAATAATCCAAATGTTTGACGATAATTAAGATCTTGTCACGGCCGCGCTTCACTGAGGACTGAAAAAATGATTATATGGTTTGGGGAGAAAAGCCGTTGAGTTGGTTACTCACCCTGGAACAATGTGCTGACCATGCAGTTTTGCACGTGCACTCTGTGACATCTTCTCCACCGTAACACACACTAGCTCTCGAAAGTCAGACTAGCCGCCTCCACATGTGCTTACCATGCAAATCTGACATCTGCAGAGACGAGTTGATACCATTCTCTTTATTATAAGAATATTCTCATCATTTAAAATTACTAGATTTAAATTTAACAATTACTAGATTTAAATTTCATTTCTCATCAAGTCGATTATAAACAATCGTTTAAAAATGTAATCAAAAAGAACAGAATCAAAATGAACACAAGTTGATATCTTTTGTAATCAAAATGAACACAAATTGATATCATCAAATGGAACCAATCTTATGAACGAAACTTGCAAATTAATTACATACCTCTATTTTTCCAAATCTCGCAGGAAACTCAGCCACGGATACACAACAAGTGTTGGCGGAGTACTGTTAATTTTTGGGAAAACCTCAAATATATACTATTCACACTTATTAGCCCCTTCCCCACGGTTCTACCAATCATGTAGTTGTAATTAAGAGATCAGCCAATAGTAGTGGTTGCTTCATCCAGATTGATTCCTTAAAATTTTACGGATGTTGGCGTTGAGTCATCACAAAAGACACGTGAGTGTAACTCTATCATGACTTTTTTTTTTGTCGTCTCCGAGTTGCTGATCGATGCATCACGTGTTATAAAATTTGCAGTTTTGATGGTTTGTCTTTGTCCTAAGAGAAATTTACAAAACTGACAGCTAATGAATCATAAGAAGGCACCAGCGTGTAACTCTATCCGTGAAACACCGATTGTGATTTTCGACGGTTTTCAATTGCTGATCCATGCACCACGTAATCATGCACACGAGAACTGGAAAAACGTGGCCGAATCGGTGAAATTTGAGCATATTTTTGGTGGGTTGATTCTTTCGGGCTATCAAAAGTCTCAGTATCCATCGACAACTGGTGAGAATTGTATACCAAACTGGGATAACGTTGTAAAATCTGTTGAAATGCGTTCCATTTCTCACGTTCATCAGCGTATGAACCCGATTCTGAGATTTCTTTCATTTCATTATCAAGACGTGACAATGTCATTCCCTATGTTTGTACATTATTTGGCGTAGTGATACGGTTATCAGACGTCATAAGTGTCCGACCCTTGTCATCAGTAATGGCACCAATCCTGTCTTCTGGAACAAGTATCATCTTCCGCGCATATTCCATCTCTTTTGATTGTGTTTAACTCTTAATATTTACTAATGAGGTTTGAATTCAAAGTACCTTGTATACATAGAATATAGAATATATACCCCTAGAATATATACCCCGTCTCTGGTGAAATATATTCTGTGTTATGAAAATTACACTCAGATTTTTATGATGACTACCTTTCGTGAAGAGATCGGTAATGGTATGGTTCGATGACTCACGCATCAAATCGTCAATAATAATCAACTTGGGTCGTAAATCAGAACTATAATCTTGACTTTGTGGTAATCCTTCGCGGAACTCAATTAAATTAGCGTTTGGGTATTGCATGTATGTG
The DNA here is from genome assembly GCF_001412515.2 of Diachasma alloeum. Lineage (NCBI taxonomy): Eukaryota > Metazoa > Arthropoda > Insecta > Hymenoptera > Braconidae > Diachasma > Diachasma alloeum. The sequence continues at coordinate 93,972 of NW_021680486.1, forward strand.
GGTTGCCATTCAGCATAATACAAAAGAATTCGTGAAAATTTTGTGTCGGAGAATGAAAGATAGGCTATTGCAAAAATGTTTTGACAAAAACGGCTTTCCCGCACCCCGTGGGGCCACTTATTATAGACGTCCATGGGTGTTTCCAACGCGTATCCATGATCGAGGATGATGGTGAAGAACTTTGGACATCACGTTTTTATACACAGCAGCGACTATAACGAACAAAAAGAATGACAACACTGTAGATAGGATTCACATATAAAAATTCTTTATTCTTTATAATTACAACCACGCCTCCACAGAAGAATTTTTGTTTATCCAATCACGAAGCTGGTGAGCTTGGGCTAGAGCGCAATATACGTGGTGTATGGTGTTCTGTCCGCTCAATGGCGCATGATAATAACATACAACTGAAGATTTTTCCATCTTATGAAACGACGGAAAATCGTCTTCTTCCTCGGTAAGGTCTATAACTTCTTTTGCTGTGTGTTTCCAGATGAAATCCGCTTTGCAAGAACCCCGTACAAATATACGGTCTGCACGATGCACTATACTACGTAAATGATTTTGCATCAGATCCTTGAATTTAACGTTTCCAACGCTCCAGTCAATTCCGTGATGGTGTGTAGTTACCCACTTATACTCCTTCCTGTATTTAAAGGGAATTTTCAACGGTTCACATGATTTGAGAAGCCAGTGCCAAGACAAATCACCTTTTAGCGCAACTACTGCAATTTCCTTTGCTATAAAGCGGTTATAGTGTCCTTTAAAATCCTGTATATCCACGACAATATCCATAATGAGGTGTTCCTCAGGCGCAAATACAACTACNTAGGTACACATAGAATTTGGGGCCCTCTGATACAAAAGACTTGATATAACTACCCTCCCCGTAACCTTCTAGCTCATTTGTCAAATCACCGAGAAATTTACCGCATTTTGGTACTCACTCACCGTCTTTTCATACAAATATAATGGAATCTGTATCACAATATAGAACCCTCTCTTGAAGTCTCTCTAAATAACTGTACAGTTTGAGACGAGCCTGTGCTGTTGTGTAGGCCGCAATAACAACGTTAGCTGTGGGTGTCGGTAGAAGCGGCTCATTTTCATATACAAAATTCACGTACATCATTTTTTCGTTGACGGGAAGCAACCCTGTGATTACCAATTCAGGGTTATTTATCATTTCTAATAATCTTTGCCTTGTCGCAACTATTTCAGTTGGCGGTAAGTTCTCTCTCTGCCCAAATTTATCCAAAATGCATTGAGAATCATATTCGCTAAGGCTCTATACCCTGGATTACACTCTATCTTATGTTTCTCGGGTAAGACGCCTTCCTTCGCAAAATATTCTTGTATATAAGCAACTTAATCTTCATCTGTTGAACAACCCTGCGGATAGTCGGAGGCTTCTTGCTTTTCTTTTAAGAAAGTGTCTACATATTTGTTGAATAACCCGTCTATATTACTTTCCCGGTTGTATTGAATGATCTTGTATTGATAAATTTCAAATATTTTTACGATTCGATAACCGTTTTCAATGGCCTTTCGCAATTC
>NW_021680486.1:100831-101113 GCF_001412515.2 Diachasma alloeum
ATATAATCGTGGCGTCAGCATTTTTTATTCAATTTCCCACTCCCACGATATTCGTATTTTCGTCTCGTCTCAGTCTTAGTTGTATTTGCGCCTTAGCAACACCCTATTATGGATATTGTCGTGGATATACAGGATTTTAAAGGACACTATAACCGCTTTATAGCAAAGGAAATTGCAGTAGTTGCGCTAAAAGGTGATTTGTCTTGGCACTGGCTTCTCAAATCATGTGAACCGTTGAAAATTCCCTTTAAATACAGGAAGGAGTATAAGTGGGTAACTACA
>NW_021680486.1:101208-101627 GCF_001412515.2 Diachasma alloeum
ATTTGTACGGGGTTCTTGCAAAGCAAATTTCATCTGGAAACACACAGCAAAAGAAGTTATAGACCTTACCGAGGAAGGAGACGATTTACCGTCGTTTCATAAGATGGAAAAATCTTCAGTTGTATGTGATTATCATGCGCCATTGAGCGGACAGATCACCAAACACCACGTATATTGCGCTCTAGCCCAAGCTCACCAGCTTCGTGATTGGATAAACAAAAATTGTTCTGTGGAGACGTGGTTGTAATTGTAAAGAATAAAGAATTTTTATATGTGCATCCTATCTACAGTGTTGTCATTCTTTTTGTTCGTTATAGTGGCTACTGTGTATAAAAACGTGATGTCCATGGTTCTTCACCATCAGTCTCGATCATGGATACGCGTTGGAAACACCCATGGACGTCTATAATAAGTGGCCC
>NW_021680486.1:101818-123370 GCF_001412515.2 Diachasma alloeum
GGGTCAGACACTTATGACGTCTGATAACCGTATCACTACGCCAAAAAATGTACAAACACAGGGAATGACATTGTCACGTCTTGATAATGAAATGAACGAAATCTTAGAATCGGGTTCATACGCTGCTGAACGTGAGAAATGGAACGCATATTAACAGATTTTACAACGTTATCCCAGTTTGGTACACAATTCTCACCAGTTGCCGATGGATACTGAGACTTTTGANGACATTGTCACGTCTTGATAATGAAATGAAAGAAATCTTAGAATCGGGTTCATACGCTGATGAACGTGAGAAATGGAACGCATATCAACAGATTTTACAACGTTATGTCAGTTTGGTACACAATTCTCACCAGTTGTCGATGGATACTGAGACTTTTGATAGCCCGAAAGAATCAACCTACCAAAAACATGTTCAAATTTCACCGATTCGGCCACGCTTTTCCAGTTCTCGTGTGCATGATTACGTGGTGCATGGATCAGCAATTGAAAACCGTCGAAAATCACAATCGGTGATTCACGAATAGAGTTACACGCTTGTGCCTTCTTATGATTCATTAGCTGTCAGTTTTGTAAATTTCTCTTAGGACAAAGACAAACCATCAAAACTGCAAATTTTATAACACGTGATGCATCGATCAGCAACTCGGAGACGACAAAAAAACAAGTCATGATAGAGTTACACTCACGTATCTTTTGTGATGACTCAACGCCAACATCCGTAAAATTTTAAGGAATCAATCTGGGTGAAGCAACCACTTCTATTGGCTGATCTCCTAATTACAACTACATGATTGGTAGAACCGCGGGGGAGGGGCTAATAAGTGTGAATAGTATATATTTGATGATTTCCCAAGAATTAACAGTACTCCGCCAACAGGTGTTGTGTATCCGTGGCTGAGTTTTCTGCGAGATTTGGAGAAATAGAGGTATGTAATTAATTTGCAAGTTTCGTTCATAAGATTGGTTCCATTTGATAATATTAATTTGTGTTCATTTTGATTACAAAAGATATCAACTTANTTACCCCCTCCGCTCACACACGTCAGAGCCGCGTTATTCCGATCGGGGCGATGGTGGGTCCCTAAATATATCAGTGTTGGAGGGGGCCAATATTTTTGACCCCCCAATTTTAGTATCGCGGCCGAGGGATCAGTGGTTCCTTCAAAACCGCTCGGGGTTGGGGTACTCGTTCAGTGTACGCTGTACCCTCACCGCGCACACTNTAAGATTGGTTCCATTTGATAATATTAATTTGTGTTCATTTTGATTACAAAAGATATCAACTTATGTTCATTTTGATTACAAAAGATATCAACTTGTGTTCATTTTGATTCTGTTCGTTTTGATTACATTTTTAAACGATTGTTAATCATCTACTTGATGAGAAATGAAGTTGTTAAATTTAAATCTAGTAATTTTAAATGATGAGAATATTCTTATAAGAGATTGGTATCAACTCGTCTGNGTTCAGTGTACGCTGTACCCTCACCGCGCACACTCGTCGGAGCCGCGCTATTCCGATCGGTGTGGTGGTGGGTCCTTTACTCACAAGCGGCGTTGGGGGGGTAAAATTTTTGACCCCCNAATGATGAGAATATTCTTATAAGAGATTGGTATCAACTCGTCTGTGCAGATGTCAGATTTGCAAGATAAGCACATGTGGAGACGGCTAGTCTGACCTTCGACAGCTAGTGTGTGTTACAGTGGAGAAGACGTCACAGAGTGCACGTGCAAAACTGCATGGTCAGCACATTATTCCAGGGTGAGTAACCAACTCAACGGCTGTCTCCCCAAACCATATAATCATGTTTTCAGTCCTCAGTTAAGCGCGGCCGTGACAAGATCTCAATTATCGTCAAACATTTGGATTATTGTGTGTGTGTGTGTGTGCTTGTTTGTGTGTGTGTGATAGAGTGGGTANGATTATTGTGTGTGTGTGTGATACAGTGGGTATTTTTTTTGTGCCGTGTGTATGTAATCATGCGTGTGACGGGGAAAAACTTCGTACCCCCCACTAGCACCGTCACCCCCCAGGACGAACCGACACCATCCACCAGCGGGTATATCCAAATCCATCGCGTCCCGCCACACCCTCCTCGGACACGTCGTCATCGTATTCGGTCACTGATGACCATGATTGGTCCACCCCGATCAGGGGGTTCAACAGGGACCCCATCGCCATCGAGGCAGACCCGGACCCGTACGACTTGCGGGACGGATATGACGGACTGAACCCCCGATTCCCGGACCACCGGTGGACTCTCCGCGTAGAGCAATCTCTCATTCTCTCAGCTGAGCATCTGGAGAATGATACTCGGCACCGGGGTCTCAGTGGATCACCCCAGCTGGGATGGTGACAGAGGGATGGACCATTCCCGATGCTCATCGAGCCAGCCGATTATACCCAGGATCGCCTGGTCAGCTGGTTGGAAGAGGAGCATCGCGAGCGCGACGATTGGGACGCCGAGGACGAGGAGTTGGCCCAGGTGTCGCTGTTCGGGGAGTCCGATGAGGACAGGGGGTGGTAGTGTTGACGTTTCTCTTCAGTCCCTATAGACCCACAGTACTAGTGGTTTAGTGACAATTAGATTTAATGCATAAGGTGAACAATGACGATTTTCGGATTTTTCGGAGCCCTCTGAGGAGAGTGCAGTGACAGGTAAAGTATTCTTTTAATATGTTTACGGTTTTCGCGGATTTTATTGGAGCACCCGTATGCTCTTTCAGTTCGAAAAATTTTATCCCCCGAATTTTTGCTAAATATTGAGGCCTGAGGGCCAACGGTCCCCCAAAACCACTCGAGATTGGGATACGCGTCCGCAGTACACGTTTTACCCCCTCCGCTCACACACGTCAGAGCCGCGTTATTCCGATCGGGGCGATGGTGGGTCCCTAAATATATCAGTGTTGGAGGGGGCCAATATTTTTGACCCCCCAATTTTAGTATCGCGGCCGAGGGATCAGTGGTTCCTTCAAAACCGCTCGGGGTTGGGGTACTCGTTCAGTGTACGCTGTACCCTCACCGCGCACACTCGTCGGAGCCGCGCTATTCCGATCGGTGTGGTGGTGGGTCCTTTACTCACAAGCGGCGTTGGGGGGGTAAAATTTTTGACCCCCAATTTCAATTTCGCGGCCGAGGGACCAGCGGTTCTCCCGAAACCGCTCGGGGTTGGGATACGCGCCCGGGTGACGCACCCGCAGCCACGCTGTGCCCCACCGCTCACACACGTCGGAGCCGTGCTACTCTGACAGGTGTGGTGGTGGGGCCATATCGACTTTAGGTGGGGGGCGCCAAAGTAGTTCCCATACTACTCAGGAGCTGGAATACTTCAGTTAACAAAAAGATGTCAAGCGTCTACACTGACTATGATAATACTGGAATTCCAAGAAAATGTTAATCACCCCGGAGAGGAAATCATCGGTTGGAATCTTAACGTAACAACATTAGTATATAAACGAAAATGTTTACATTTTCTCCCCAAAAATTATCTTCAACTTGATGAAATTTTGCGTTAATGCGATAGTCATGCACAAGAGCATAAGTCTCATACTATGCTATTTTCTTTAATGTCATTCGGATTAGGGGTGGTTTTAGGTATGCTTTGGATTATTAGCACTTGTTCCATGGACCATGCCACATTCTACTATAAATATTATAAGATGGAGACAAACTGATGTATGATTTTTTTTTGAATAAAAGAGACTTTTTTTACAAAACAAATGAGTTTTTTTTTAACCCAATATTTACAACATTTTTTTCAATCCATATGGTAAAATATCGCTTGTACCTGGCATGAGGACACGCTTGCCATCATGCTAGCTTAATGCTAATTTCGTTTGATTAATTGTATATACATTGTGTTGCATGGATATTATTGTGTTTGAGAATTTACAATATTTGTGTATTCATCTAAACATTTCTTGTAATCATCGAAAGTGATGGTTTTGAGGGCTGATTTTTTTACTCCCTTCGCTCGGGATTTTTCCCCCTTCGCCCCAAACACTTTCAACGAGTACATTTTTTACCTCAGACCCACGAACGCGGTGATAATCTTGCCATTGTTCTCGTCTTTCATAACACCCAATTTCTTCTTATTCCTAGGGGAGTATATTGTATTCAGGATCATCTGACGTTCGAATCTGTGTCAATCTTCTCTCATAAAATCATAAATATTCTTGTATTGGAAATGATATATAAGACTATCAATGTCCGTATATAACAATTTTGCGTTTCCTTTAAAAGTATTTTATATGTAATTATAATGGAAGTCATAAATGTACGTTTTAGAAATATCTAAAATACTAAAGCCTACGTAAATGGGCTTATTGAATTTGACTCTTGTTCGATTCAATTCAATGATAACTAGATCTTTATCGAAAATCACACTACTGTGAAAATTGAGCTTTGAAATCCAAGCTTCAGCCCCCCACCGGCTCTCCCACTTGGTAACCAACTTAACATCCATTTGCTTCCGTACATTCTCCATGGTTTTCCCAAATACAGCATTATTCATGAGTTCGTAGAAATTTTTCTCAAACTCACACAGAATCTTTCCTGTATTCTGTATTGAGATCGATGTATTTTTTTAACCAAGAACTCTGATTAAACTTCAAACCACGATGAATACATGTCAACCTCAAGCCGAGACTCAAGTATTGTCTTAAATTTTCATGATGAATTACATAATTTTTCTTTGAATTCAGAGTTGTAAATAGTTTTGGTAGCTTTGATTGGCCATTGGGGGGGCACAATGTGCTCTGGACATAGCGGTAAGTCCCGATGACTCATGTGTAACTCTTCAGGGTATTCCAGATCCACTTCGAAGATCAAGTCAACACTTGAATTATCAGGAATGTTTTGAATGTTGAGTGAAGTCCAATCTTGCATCCAGGTGAAGCCCCTGTGCGGTAGATAATGACTCATGCCAACCCCATATAAATTATTTACGTCAAAGTACATGAGGTATGATACAGGATCTCCAGATCTATATTCATTTCCGATGTACTCATTATTCGCTTTGCCATGCCGATTGGAACATTGAGACAATCGGCAATCCTCCCCGGATACCCTTTTCGATAAAAATGCAGCATCTCTGGATCTTGGAATAATTCGAGTTCCACACTCGTCATTCTCAACATGGCATCGGAAGCAAGTGCAGGGGCGGTGGAAAAATGTAGAGGGTCCAAATTATATGCTTGAAAACAACTCTCCCTAAAATTCGGAAAAATATCACTCAATAATAATACGTCGGTCTTCAGGTATAAATCGGAATATTCGCCCAGTGTGTTGATGTTAAAATTCTGCCATACATTGCAAGCCTGTCCAGAATTCTCATCAGATATATCAGCATCATTCAATTGAGAATAAAAATATTTTTTTAGGGGTAATTTTCCTTCGTCGTGTTTTTCCCAAGAATCCATATATTCATATGGGAACAATCCTTTACGTGTGAGGAGTTTGAATTGGTTTATGTTAGTGTAATAAGTGACAGTAATTTGTTTCTGATCATCAGATAAATATGATGCCAATTTATCGATACTGCTCGCCATGAACCGAAGTGAGTCAATAAATTGCAAATGAACTTTTGTCGATTGTACTGATTTTGTGAATGAAATATATTTTTCTTTGTTGATCGGGAGTAATTTTACTGAGCCTTCAAATTGTTTGGCTAAAGCTTTGGTAAAAAAATGTCCGTCATAACCTGACAAATTGTAAAAACCCACTGGAATTGTGCACGACTCTTTGCAATTAAGATTGCAGCCTGGATGCACAACGCCTCGATTTTTCCCCGTGAAATGGCAGTGATCTCGGTGTTTCACTGCTTTCTCTGTGAAAATGCCTTCGCAAATATAACAATTTTTGCTGCATTATAGTTTCTCCTCATATCAGCCGTTAAATACATTGGTTCGTTTCGTCGCAATTCTCTATCAACATTTACTGCAAAATTACGTAATTGTTCGATAAATCACTCAACACAATCCCTCCCACGATAAACACAGAGTTCCGACTTTGAGTCATCATAACTACACTTAACATAATACGCTACACTATATGGCACATGTTTTTGGTAAATCTTAGTATTGGCATCATTATCATGGGGCACTTTTTCCAATAAACATTCAGTATCAGCGTATACAACAAACCATCCTCGGAGCTGATGCTTGAAATTTTTGAACTTTAGATATTTATCATTACTTTGAGGGAATATCATGCGACACTTATTTATGAATATACAGTCTAATGTCTGTTTTGCATAGGATTCCTCTACTTTAAAATGACACAAGTATCTGTCACATATAAATGTGCGATGTTGAGTCTTTGATAATTGGCTACTGAGTAGTCTGGAGAGGTTAGAGATACATGTGCAATGTTGAATTTTTTCAGTCGGTTGTTGATCATCATTTTTTTCGATCATTAACAGATGTATGGTGTTTTCAGCTTCTGGCACGATCCATTCTCGCCCTGTTTCCTGATCACATTCAATCATATAAACATTTATTGATAGCTCATTCAGTTTTTCAAATTTTGGTATATTCTTTATAGCCATAGGATAAGTGAACATACCGAAATTTTTAATGACTGTTCTGAATGCCGGATAGGAATTCGGCCGTTTTTTATGTTTAACATTACAACGAGCTGCCGTAATGGACGACAAGAAGCAGAAAGTGTCGTCATTATTTTGAACATTGACCACGGCGTGTTTCAACCCAACGTGGAAGCTCAACAAAACACGAACCTCCTCGTAATGGGTGATATTTATTAATATTTACATCCATATTTATGACCTCCTGGAGTGACTATCCTGAATCCTTCTCTTGGAATTCATCCACCTTGGTTAAAAGTTTATTCTTTATACATTTCTCGAACCACTGGTTGAGGTCGNGTAATGGGTGATATTTATTAATATTTACATCCATATTTATGACCTCCTGGAGTGACTATCCTGAATCCTTCTCTTGGAATTCATCCACCTTGGTTAAAAGTTTATTCTTTATACATTCCTCGAACCACTGGTTGAGGTCGGTGGATTCCAGGACAATCTCATTTTTCGTACTGAAAAATTTGTCTTCTTCCATAAATTCACCATTTTTTCGAACTTCATATTTGCATGACAACACCATGTTCACTTTTAAACCCCGTTCCCTTTTCAAGGCATTTTTAAGACGCATACAAAGCATCCTCCGTGCAACGTTTAGAAATTTAAGTAAATCTTATTTTTTCAAATTAATGATGACACTGGTCCTTATGCGTCCATCAAATACACTTTGAAGGTCCTCCCACCGAACTCTATCAGTTGAATTTTCTCTCAAACTTCTACCAACAGTTTCTAGAGCTTTGAATGAAACTTCGAATGTTTTCAATCGCGATAATATTTAGGTCAATCGCAATTTTCGTCTCTGAGGCACGCCCCCATCCAAAAGTTGATTGACCTCCCGCCTTTTTTCTCTGATGTTATGGAGACTGGTGGATTTCCACTGGGCTTCGATCGATTTTTAAAAGCTCGTACTCCTCCTCCAAGTTCTTGATCCGTTGCTTGCATACCAGAGTATTCATGGTGTCAAAACTGAGTCGTCACTTGGAAATTTGCGTACGAAATGACAAAGAAAAATGGAAAAGTCTCGGTTATATCATCAAAAAAAATGAAGCGAGCGGTGTGTGTCTTCAAATCACGTGACCTATGTCAAAGGAAAAATTCCGATAAAATTTATGTCTGAGAAACTTTTACTTTTTTTTACGACCCATTCTTACTCTCTTAACCCTTATCTAGCTAAAATACTGAGAAATGAGAAGTGATAAATCATGTGAGGAAAAACATTTACAGAGAAAACCCACTGTGGATCAAGGTTACATGAAATTTTTTCTAAATGAAATTGCGTATATTTCTATACTTTTAACCCATGTCTATTAGCTGGACGTTGTAATTTAGGTGGAAGACGTGATAATTTTTTGTGAAATGGAAGAATATGTGTTTTCAAGGTCATATTCAAGTCCCAGCTTGAAATTTTTCAGATAAATTTTAATGATTTATGAGTGACCTTGAAGCTTTTTACATTTTTCTACTCTCGAAGAATATTTTCTCCCAGTTATATAGCTTTCAAATTCACCAATCAGATATTAGAGTTGAGCTCAGGATTTTTTTTTTGTGATCTTTGAGAGAGATTGACCTTGAAGGTATCTACTCTCCTGCAATTTTTCAACCCATTAGCCTTTTAACTAATGAGCCTTTCAAATTTATTGATTAGATATTGGGATTATGCACAGAATTTTTTGTGATCTTTGAGAGATATTGGCTTAGGAGGTCACTAGGTATTCCTCATTCTCGTGGAACTTTTCAGCTAATGAACCATTGAAGTTTATTGATTGGATATTGGGGTTGTGGACAGAATTTTTTGTGATCTTTGAGAGAGATTGACCTTGGATGTCTCTCCGTATTCCTTACTGTCATTCGACTAATGGACCTTTCAAATTTTATGATTCAGTTATTGAGATTAAAAATCATGTTCGAGCCTATAGATTGCATTTTGACACTTTTTGTAGAATGAGTCAAAAGTGAAAGTTTTCATGTTCTTAATTTCTTAATTTCTTGCTGATTTATGACTTTTAGCCTCTGCTGCGATGACTCATGTTGCTCCCGACTGGAATTCCAGGAATGTTGATAACAATCAATTGATTAGACACCCACTACCCACTCACGGGAGACCCTTGTGATCCTTTGCCTAGAGCGTTGAACTGGAAAAACCGCGAATTTATACTGATAATTCAAATATGATAAAAGAAAATGAACTTGAGTGAATTTTCTGACGAATGTCACAGGGGTATAAAATTCGACCCAACTCTCATCTACACACAGAAGCCTAGAAAGTATATTTTTCTTACGATGACCACGCCAAATTGCTACGTGCAGCTTCATATCGAAATTCTTCTTGATCGTCAGTTAAACTTCCCAATTTATTGACCAGACCTAAATCTTTGGTTAGTTCTCTATGCACAATTGAATGAGGAATACCAAGTTGGGTGAAAAGACTGTTGACACTCACTCTAGGTGACTGACGGAGAGCTTCTGCGATTCTATCTCTCTCTTCTAATCTATTTGATGACATTTGTCAAGGGACCCGCACTTCATCTTTAGCGGACGTTCGACCTCGTTTATTGGCATTGAGCCAGCGTTGTATTATGCGTTTATTTAATGCATCGCGGCTAACACATTTCACCAATAACTCGTGCGTAACTCCTCGAGAGTAATCTAATAGGGCACAAAATTTCAGGAATATTCGTTGTTCCAATACACTCACAGATTTTTTCAATTCCTCCATCGTAAATACTGCAACGTCATGAAAACGAAAAATATACGACACTGCTATACTGAATGAACAATATTCTTATGTTACTATTTTTTTCAGATGGCGCAATACCATGCCAGCTGGAAAGAAATAGGTGACACCAGAAGAGGGATGACCTAATGTTAGCACGTAGATCAAATTTTCCAAAAAGCTCACGGCTTTTTTGCAGTTGGGTGAGCCGCATATATGAAGAACACTAAAAAGCTTCTGAAAAGCCGTTTTTCGAAAAATATGAGAAAATTGTAAATTTTTGAATTGTTGATGAAATGTTTTCTGTAAGGTCTTAATGAGTTCTATATTTTTAACTTCCCGACCCGAAGGGAGGAAGTTATTGTAATGACCCCGAAAAACGAATGTGGAAATTTCCATCTGGACCGGAAGTTCTCATCTTCAAAAGGTTCCAAGGGCATTGGAAAAATATTGAAGAAGACAAATTTTCCTCTGGAGTGGATGATATTGGAGTGCGAAAAGCCCTGCAATACAATATGGCCGATAGTCTTGCTGTCGCTGAAGATCAATTGAAGGTTAGTGCTCATAAACTGTTTACATTGATTTAATTTACTCATGCTTCCTTTTTTCTAGAATTTTTTAACATATATTACGAAGTATAATATTCATTATGATTGTTATCTTTTACAGAAAGAAATCGTTCGCGATGATTACAAAGAGTTTTTGGAATTGATAATCCTGTTCCTCGGTGGAAATCTAAAGAAAGGGAATCGATTCCGAGCTTTGGGTCCCATTCATCACGCAAGATGGATGGCTAAAGCGATTTATTCGCTGAAAATGTTTTTGTTTAGAGACCAATTTCATTTGACATCTTCCGAAGAATCAGGGCTCCGAGAATTATGCATTTTTATTGTGGTGCTGTATCAAAAGGCTTGGTTTACCGCGTCCAATCCCATTACAGCACCAAACAATGACTGGCAATTGCTCAAAAAAATAGCTCAAAATATTAATACTGTTGGTTCCGTTTCTTCAAAAATTTGCAAAGCGGTATTCCATAAATTCGAAAAACATCTTTGGTATCTTTCGGAAGAATTAATTGCGTTTGCTTTTTTCGATAAAAACGTATCCATTGAAATTAAAAGAAAAATGTGCCAGGCTATTAAAACCCATTCTGCTTTCAATAGTGAAAGAAATCCACGAGCAATTGAAATTAAAGATCAAAGGGCGGTACAAGAGCTAGATTTAGATTCATTTGTCAATGAAAAAACGATCGACTTTTTTAAAATTCTCACAATAGATAGTAGTTTTCTGGATAGTGATCCAATGACATGGGAGACAAGAGAGGATTTTATTAAAGCTTTTGAAATCGTCAAATCTCTCCATGTCACAAATGATATTGCTGAGAGAAGTGTGGCACTCGTGAGTGAATATAATAATTTGCTGACGAAAGATGAAGACAGCAAACAGCGAGCACTGTTAATTGTTCAGAAATTTCGAGAAATGTCTCCAAATTATACCAAAGATGCACTTAAATTTTCATTACAGACTTATTTAAATAATATAGAACTGAAACCGTAATGTCATTCGTTAGGATTTATTTCTTGAATATTTGAATATACCATTTAGTAGCAAATATATAGTTAATAATCACGATAATAAAAATAATAATAATAATAATAAGAATTGAAAATACTGTAAAACCTTGAATTTTTCCATAATCCGGACATAAAATTGTTTAATAAATGAATGTTTACATTACTTCCTTTCATTTATTACATATGGAACTATGACAGGATAGGTAAAAATTTGTAAACTTGACAGAAATAAAATTTAACATCTTATTATTGTGTTTGTGCTTTAGAAAATGAAGCTAAATAAAAACCTTATTTGACTAACTTCTCTCCAAATTATGGTACTTTGAGCATTCAAATTTTATTGAAATTAATATGAAATGAAGAATTCAGATATGATAAATTCACATTTATAAATATATTATTCTCATTCAAGTTACGAAAAACTGAAAAGATCTCACCGAAAGTGAATAAAAAAACTACGGTCATTTCTGGTGGACAATAAACGGCTTAGTCTCACTTGGGAAAAGTCTGGCCAGATGTCTGAAAAATGGCTGATGTACCTTGCATGAACGGCTCAGTAACTTAACCTGGAAAATCACTGCCATAAACTCATTGCCTTTTCACCAATGTTTGTACCAAGAAACTATCAGTAGGTCAGAATTTCGGACAAAACTTTGAATTAATATTGCTGGCTCCAGGAAGGTTGCAAGAAGTCAGAAAAAAAACTATGGCCATTTTTTTGTATGAGTTATCATATGCGAGTTTAGCAAAAGCGAAATTTGAAAATGGATTTTAAATGGGCCACCCTAGTATGTATGTACGTAAACAAAATTTTGCCCAACGATCTCTCTCGAACATACGATGCGATTCAATTTTTTTTGTAATCAATGCATCTTCATGGAACTTAGAACTGATTAGATTCTGAAGAACATCGCCTCAGTGGTTCTTTAGATATTGCAGTAAAACTAGTGAATCAACGTCAAAAAATGTCATTTTTTTACAAATTTGGCAATTTCTATCAAAGTAACGATGGGATCGATTTCCAGCAAATTCCAGCAAAATTGTCTCAGCGGTTGTGGAGTTATTCAAACATGATTTTCGAGACCAATTTTGTTTTATTTTTATTAAGTCTTTTTACAAAGTTTAATTTATGATGCCTGTTTTGCAACATACCCTATCCATAACTTCTGAAACATTTTCACGGGATAAAAAATGTATGCACTTGTGTAAACAAGATTATTTAGTCGTGAGGAATACGGATCTACCTGACTCATCTGAGTGACCCAACGAAGAAATAAAACTTTGCCTTATTTTTAGGGCCTCTAGGTAGTCATTAGTTCATATAACAAAATATTTCTTCGACCATTTCTTTCTTTGCAATTCAGTCGAAAGAAGACTTCCAAACAGTAAACATCCAAGTGATTACGATTTCAACATCTTTCCGGAAAAACTTTCAACTTTGTTGATCATCAATATGCCGACAACACGTCAAGCCACCGAAATTGAATTAGTCGGGAACGCAGTGCCGGAAATTCGTGGAAACAAATTGCCGTCTAACCGGGAAGTTTTGCAGTGTTTTTATTATTATAATAGACATGCTACACCAATACTCCCTTGTCGCCGCGCTGAAATATGTGTTGTGCGAAAATGGGTTATATTCTGGGATTATGCAGGGATCCCCACCGTGAAAGAGTGTAATGCGATAGATAAATTACACAAACTAGTGAAAGAATACCAAACTNTTGATCATCAATATGCCGACAACACGTCAAGCCACCGAAATTGAATTAGTCGGGAACGCAGTGCCGGAAATTCGTGGAAACAAATTGCCGTCTAACCGGGAAGTTTTGCAGTGTTTTTATTATTATAATAGACATGCTACACCAATACTCCCTTGTCGCTGCGCTGAAATGTGTGTTGTGCGAAAATGTGTTATATTCTGGGATTATGCAGGGATCCCCACCGTGAAAGAGTGTAATGCGATAGATAAATTACACAAACTAGTGAAAGAATACCAAACTATCCGCAAGCACGGTGCAGCCTTAAAGAACCCATCGGATATTTTGAAAGTGAAATTATGGAAATTCACATCTCAACTGGATGACTTATTTGATATTGCTCTTCAGTCGAAAGTAGATACAATGAAGAACGACATAGCAGTAACTTTATTGAATTTGCATAGGGAAAAAGGACGCAACGGCATTTTGGACACAATCATTGACACAGGAGATTTGAGTGCTAGTGGTACAGAAGAAAAACAAACTACTAAAAAACCTACAGAAGGTAAGATAAGACAATCAATATTTATTACTGGAATCACTCGTAAAAAGTGACTTTCATTAAATTTCACCGTTTCAAGGTAGCTACAAGAATAATCGTTAGGAAAATTTGTGTCCTTCAATATTCAAATTATTCGCCAAAACTTCTGGGAGAGTCGTTGTTATAAATGTCTCAAAAACTTCATAGCCGATCAGCTTCTTTTTTTCGGGGTCCATAGAACTCGATGTGATGCATTTTTTAATAATTTTTTGATCAAGTTCTGGTCAGTTTATCTCTAGTTATAATTTTTGAATCGATTTAAACAAATTTTTTCAATATATAAGTAGCAAATGCCCTGCTTGTTTGTTCATTAATTCAATTTTCCAGCCCAACCAAACAAAATCATGACCAATTTCGGCAACTACCTTTTGGACAACGAGGAGGACATCGAGGAGTTGTTGAGAATCATTGAAGATGAAGAAGATGAAGATTATAAAGTCCCATTACCATCCGTGAATCCTAAAAGACGTAAGATAATGAGTCCAGACATTGTTGCCATTTTGGATAGAGCCAAAGTTAGTGACCGCATGGCTGCCCGTATATTAGCAGCAGCCATTATGAATGCTGGCCTCACTTTGGATGAAGTGAGTCTGAGTCGCGAAACTGTCCGCCGAAATCGACAAATAGAACGCGAGTCGCTAAGTCAGCCAATTAAGGATACACTGAAAAGTCGGACATTTCACAGGCTCACTGTTCACTGGGACCGCAAGCAATTACCATNTTGCCATTTTGGATAGAGCCAAAGTTAGTGACCGCATGGCTGCCCGTATATTAGCAGCAGCCATTATGAATGCTGGCCTCACTTTGGACGAAGTGAGTCTGAGTCGCGAAACTGTCCGCCGAAATCGACAAATAGAACGCGAGTCGCTAAGTGAGCAAATTAAGGATACACTGAAAAGTCGGACATTTCACAGGCTCACTGTTCACTGGGACGGCAAGCAATTACCACGGGCAGATAACAAATACCAAAAAATTGAAAGACTTCCAGTCCTTATATCAGGCAATGACTGGTATCAATTGCTTGGTGTTCCTGGGCTGGAAAATGGAAGAGGTGAATTGCAGGCAGCAGCGGTCTACAATTGCCTAAAAGAGTGGAACGTCGTAGACGATATATCAGCCATGGTATTTGATACAACTGCAAGTAATACAGACAACATGTCTGGTGCCTGTACCCTGCTTGAAAAATTAATTGGCAGGGATTTGCTATACTTGGCTTGCCGTCATCATATCTTTGAGCTCCTTCTGAAAACGGCATTTCAATGTACAATGGGAGGCACATCTGGACCGGAAGTTCTCATCTTCAAAAGGTTCCAAGGGCATTGGAAAAATATTGAAGAAGACAAATTTTCCCCTGGAGTGGATGATATTGGAGTGCGAAAAGCCCTGCAATACAATATGGCCGATAGTCTTGCTTTCGCTGAAGATCAATTGAAGGTTAGTGCTCATAAACTGTTTACATTGATTTAATTTACTCATGCTTCCTTTTTTCGAGAATTTTTTAACATATATTACGAAGTATAATATTCATTATGATTGTTATCTTTTACAGAAAGAAATCGTTCGCGACGATTACAAAGAGTTTTTGGAATTGATAATCCTGTTCCTCGGTGGAAATCTAAAGAAAGGGAATCGATTCCGAGCTTTGGGTCCCATTCATCACGCAAGATGGATGGCTAAAGCGATTTATTCGCTGAAAATGTTTTTGTTTAGAGACCAATTTCATTTGACATCTTCCGAAGAATCAGGGCTCAGAGAATTATGCATTTTTATTGTGGTGCTGTATCAAAAGGCTTGGTTTACCGCGTCCAATCCCATTACAGCACCAAACAATGACTGGCAATTGCTCAAAAAAATAGCTCAAAATATTGATACTGTTGGTTCCGTTTCTTCAAAAATTTGCAAAGCGGTATTCCATAAATTCGAAAAACATCTTTGGTATCTTTCGGAAGAATTAATTGCGTTTGCTTTTTTCGATAAAAACGTATCCATTGAAATTAAAAGAAAAATGTGCCAGGCTCTTAAAACCCATTCTGCTTTCAATAGTGAAAGAAATCCACGAGCAATTGAAATTAAAGATCAAAGGGCGGTACAAGAGCTAGATTTAGATTCATTTGTCAATGAAAAAACGATCAACTTTTTTAAAATTCTCACAATAGATAGTAGTTTTCTGGATAGTGATCCAACGACATGGGAGACAAGAGAGGATTTTATTAAAGCTTTTGAAATCGTCAAATCTCTCCATGTCACAAATGATATTGCTGAGAGAAGTGTGGCACTCGTGAGTGAATATAATAATTTGCTGACGAAAGATGAAGACAGCAAACAGCGAGCACTGTTAATTGTTCAGAAATTTCGAGAAATGTCTCCAAATTATACCAAAGATGCACTTAAATTTTCATTACAGACTTATTTAAATAATATAGAACTGAAACCGTAATGTCATTCGTTAGGATTTATTTCTTGAATATTTGAATATACCATTTAGTAGCAAATATATAGTTAATAATCACGATAATAAAAATAATAATAATAATAATAATTATTGAAAATACTGTAAAACCTTGAATTTTTCCATAATCCGGACATAAAGTTATTTAATAAATGAATGTTTACATTACTTCCTTTCATTTATTACATATGGAACTATGACAGGATAGGTAAAAATTTGTAAACTTGACAGAAATAAAATTTAACATCTTATTATTGTGTTTGTGCTTTAGAAAATGAAGCTAAATAAAAACCTTATTTGACTAACTTCTCTCCAAATTATGGTACTTTGAGCATTCAAATTTTATTGAAATTAATATGAAATGAAGAATTCAGATATGATAAATTCACATTTATAAATATATTATTCTCATTCAAGTTATGAAAAACTGAAAAGATCTCACCGAAAGTGAATAAAAAAACTACGGTCATTTCTGGGGGACAATAAACGGCTTAGTCTCACTTGGGAAAAGTCTGGCCAGATGTCTGAAAAATGGCTGATGTACCTTGCATGAACGGCTCAGTAACTTAACCTGGAAAATTACTGCCATAAACTCATTGCCTTTTCACCAATGTTTGTACCAAGAAACTATCAGTAGGTCAGAATTTCTGACAAAACTTTGAATTAATATTGCTGGCTCCAGGAAGGTTGCAAGAAGTCAGAAAAAAAACTATGGCCATTTTTTTGTATGAGTTATCATATGCGAGTTTAGCAAAAGCGAAATTTGAAAATGGATTTTAAATGGGCCACCCTAGTATGTATGTACGTAAACAAAATTTTGCCCAACGATCTCTCTCGAACATACGATGCGATTCAATTTTTTTTGTAATCAATGCATCTTCATGGAACTTAGAACTGATTAGATTCTGAAGAACATCGCCTCAGTGGTTCTTTAGATATTGCAGTAAAACTAGTGAATCAACGTCAAAAAATGTCATTTTTTTACAAATTTGGCAATTTCTATCAAAGTAACGATGGGATCGATTTCCAGCAAATTCCAGCAAAATTGTCTCAGCGGTTGTGGAGTTATTCAAACATGAATTTTTAACTTCCCGACCCGAAGGTAGGAAGTTATTGTAATGACCCCGAAAAACGAATGTGGAATTTCGATTATTTCTCCACATTTCTCGACCTCCGGAATCATCCTGATACATTTTTGAAAAAATGTCTGTATGTGTGTATGTGTGTTTTTTTCTACGTCATGGTCTGGAAAATGCTCTTTACGCCCGTTGTGCCCGAGTCGGTCAGGTCTTGACGGTAAGGACCACGAGACCAGGACTCACTCCCGGTTAGTTGGACCTGCTTTCAGCTCGGCAAATTTGCAACCCATACAGACTGTAAAACAGACCACGATCCTATAATTCTACTCCCCCCATGGAACCGCCATTAGGCATTACTTCGCAGGGGTGGTCTCAGCCGCAGTCCTCTCATCAGGTGGTGGAAGAAAATGCTTCCTTCGTCTCGGATGTTCTCATTATTTCTTCCTGACCTGCTCCTCGCATCGAAGTCCTTTCAGAACTTCGGATGCAAACGTACTCCTGGCATCCCGCGCTACTTTCGATCGTGATTTTCACCAGGTCTTCAGGTGGGACTCGATGCGCGTCAGTTCCAGGGAGATTCCTGGAACTGAAGCGCATCGGCCCAGATGGGACTCCCATAAGTCAGCACTGACATCATCACCGTGGACAGCAGCGCTCTTCTTTTTTGTTTGGGGCCTCCAATGTTTGGCATGAGGCGGGATAAGAATGTTAGAACCCCTGCGGCCTTGGTTGCCACGTGTTCCACCTGCTGCTTGAAGTTCAAGCGGGTATCAATCATCACCTCCAGGTACCGAATGAACGGTTGGGGTGTGAGTTCATAATCCTCAAATTTCAGCGTGATTGTCTCAACTTTTTTTCGGCTAGTAATCACGGCCTCCGTTTTATGTTCTGCCAGTATCAGCCCCACTGTATCTATCCACCGACGTATCTCCTCAAAGATTAGGTCGAATGTGAGCTGGATCTCCTCCAAGTGTTTCGCCACAATCACCACAGCAACGTCATCCGCAAATGCCATAAGCCTCGCGTCATTTGGCAGTGTCAGCTTCACGAGTCCATCATACATGATATTCCACAGCAGTGGACTCAGCACAGAGCCCTGAGGATCTCCCTCGGTGACTCTGTACTCTTTGGGACCAGTCTGCGTGCCATTTTTGAGGATCCTGTCGGTGAAATAGCTCCTGACCAATTTCTGCAGGTATTCGGGCACATGAAAAGCCTCATGAACCCTCATGATGCAATCTCACCTGGCAGAGTTGAAGGTGCACTTGATGTCCAGGGTTGCTACCAGACAGTCTTTGTGCCCCCTCTCCATCGGCTTCCCGAAATCGTATCCTTGGCTGTATTGACGATGATGTCAATAGCATCCAGGGTGGAGTGATTCCTTCGGAAGCCATGTTGTTCATCAGCAAGCAGCGGGTCGACTACTGCTTCGATCCTCCAATGAGCGATTCGCTCAAGGATCTTCCCGGCTGTGTCCAACATGCAGAGTAGACGATAAGATGATGGCTCGTTCGGCGGCTTCTTCCCTTTCGGGACAAGCACTAGCCTCTGCTGCTTCCACTTCGGAGGGAAGTAACCTTCAGTTATGCATGCATTGTAAGCATCCAAAAACAGCGCTGGCACTGCCTTAATGGCTGCTTTTAGGGCAATGTTTGGTATACCATCTGGACCAGGAGCTTTGGTATTGCCTACTCTACCGCATGCTTCCATCAGTTCATCTTCTGTGATAGGCGGGATGGCCTCCACCTCACATTATCTTGGTAGCCGGTTGAGCTCTCTTTGTTGAGGGAACAGCACCGAGACAATCTTCTCCAGGAGCTGGGGACATGTCGGTGACGGAATCAGCTGACTTCTCAGCTGCGACATCACGACCTTATAGGGCTTTCCCATGTATCATCCTCAACTCCATCCACTGGCTCCTTCCAGACTTTCTCTTGCTGTACTTGATTACCTTATTCAGTTCTCGGCGCGCACTCTTGTATTGGGCCTCCAGTTCTTCGGAGTTTGGCCTTTTCCTGCTACGTTGTGATAACCTCCTCGCCCTGAGACACTCCTTACAGAGGGTAGCGATTCGATCATTCCACCAATGTACCGGTGGGAGCTGGCTTTCAGTGCCCTTTCGAAGTATGCTAGCATTGTAAGCGTCCATGACTCTCCTCATGTACTCGCTAACCTTCTCCATGGCATTTATACCATCGATTGGGCGAGCGTCCCGTGCAACCAAAAACGTGTGAAGGTCGAAGTTGCGAATCTTTCAGCCGTTTGTATTGATTTTCGGGCATGCTTCTCCAACCCTCTGAACCGTCGATACATCCCATAGTATTGCACAGTGGTCACTGGCTGTGTAGATGTCCGCCACTTCCCAGGAGTAATTCCCGCTCATGAGGGCACTTCTCACAAAGGTCAGGTCCACAATCGAATTTGCCTCTCCCCGCATGAATGTTGGTTTTTCACCACTATTGAGGAGAACTACATCTATGGTTGACATAGCCTCCAGAAGTGCTCGTCCCCTTACGTCGGTGTACCTGCTGCCCCAGTCGACCGCCCAGGAATTGAAGTCCCCGGCAACTACCACAGGAAAGTCCTGCCTCGCAACCGCAGTCAGTCGATCCAGAAAGACGGTGAACTCATCGAAAGTGAGGCTGGGTGGAGCATAACAGCTGTAGAAATGAATTCCCTCCAGTTTAGCCGCCACAACGTACGCCTCTCCACAATTGACCACACTCTGGAACGGACACTTACCACAGGACCAAATAATGGCCCTAGTGGTGGTATCCGTTACCCACGGTTGTGTGGCCAGGTGTCTATGCGGCTCCGAGATCAGTGCCAGGTCTAGTTCCAGCTCACGCACCGTCTGCATAAGCAGATCATACGCGGCCTCACAGTGATTGAGGTTCCGCTAGAGTACCCTCATCTTCGTTTGTTATACATCTTCTGGTATGCTTTCCTGTAGACCGGGCATCTACTGCTGCCAGCTACATGGTCAAGATTTTCCACATTCCCTTTCTCAATGCACAGAGCGCATCGGGCATCCTTCTGGCAGTCAGCAGACTTATGGCCCCTTTCGCCGCATCTGATACAAAGTTTTGCTCGGTCTGCTGTGTTCGTGCATCTGGTGGCCAGGTGTCCATAGTGCCAGCACTTGAACCACTTTACAGGTCTCTCCACCCTTCTTATCCGGCAATTGGTCCACTCCATGCTGCCAGCGCTACGGAGGCAGTTTGGGTGCCCCTGTATGCTTTGCGCAGCGACTTGATAGCATCGAGGGTGACGTCGCATCCCTCCCCGGCTGCCCTTTGGAGTGCTGCGAGAACTTCCTTCTTGGTCGTGGTCTCCTCAATGTCCCTAATCTCAAGCTCCTCTTGGGGACCCTTACTGATGACTTCAGCATAATCCCCCAGCACATCAGTTATCCGTCCTTTATCCGCTGTATCCTTTGTCAGGATAATCAACATATCTCCAGAGGTTGTTCTCCTGATTTTCTCAACACAGGCGGTGGCCTGCTCGGCAGAGATATCTTCTTCACCCGCCGTAGCATCTCCGCGTACTTCGTTTTGTCCTTGGGGCGGACAATCAGCGCATCAGATCTTGTCGATGTTTTGCGTGACTTCTTCTGCTGCTGTGGTTTCTTCGGAGGCTGCGCTTTGCCTCGCTCTCCCTTCTTTCTCCCTCTCACAGTCTGCCAGTCCGTGTCCCTGGTAGTCTGCGCTGCATCCGTTCTCGTTGGAGGAGTTGGTCCTCCTGCCTTCGGCTTCTTCGGGGCCTTATTCTCGAGGCACGGTGAAGTTCGCTGCCGCCGTTTAGCTCTGCGAATGTCCCGGCTGTTCCCAGTGGTCGACCCCCCGTCGTCAGTCACTTCCGTGTCAAGGGCAGACGTTTCGGTGACATTATGCTCTCGCACTGGCACAGGCGTTCTCAAGGCTTGTGCAAATGTGGTAGTCGGAGGTTGTTGTGTTGCCTCCCTGTCCACCAGCTCCCTGAGACTTCTGAAGGCGATCCTCGCGGAGACCACTTTTGATTTGATCTCCCTGTGGACATTTGTCTTCGGTTGGGTAAACTCATGAAGCTCATTCAGGATCTTCTTGAGTCTCTCCCACGCTTGACGTGCCAGCATCGAGACACTTGCATTAAATGCTGCTTGTTGGACATGCTGCCAGCTCATCCCTCCTACACTGTTAAAAATTTTTTGAATTTTCATGGCAATAATCCCCTGAAAATTCCGTACCGGGGCCCTGAAATCATTTTCCTGGAAAGAATTCACTGAAATTTCAGTTTTCTCGTATATTTGAGGAAATTCCTTCAATTTTAAGTGGACTGTACACAAAAATCAGATCGTCACTTGAAATTAAGTGACACACAGAATTTTTCATGGATTATCCCAGGATTTTCACAGCCTTATTTTATTTTTCAAGAAACAACTGAAAATTTTTCGGTATGTCTGAATTGTGCAGGTCTGACTTGAATATTTTAGAGAAGAGTACACTTGAATATGAGAATAAAACCGGAATCCGATGTCCGTCACATGAAAATTCAAGTTACGATGTGAATTTCTAAGAATTCCCGATTCTTCCGTGTTCTGAGCCCGGAAATTGAGCGTCCAGTGTTAGAATATTGTGGACCCGTTGTTATATTTCAGGTGAATTGACAGAATTATCCTGGATTGCGCTTAAAATTTACAATTTGTACGATTTTTCGAGATCTTCCATACGGTTAAACAGTTTTGACTGATTTTCCTGGTACAATTTCCGGGGAATTTTATCGTTGTACAACGTCACTATAATTTCAAAGGAATTTATCATTGTTAATTGAGAATCTCAGAGAAAACTCGAGGAGA
>NW_021680486.1:124288-129811 GCF_001412515.2 Diachasma alloeum
TCTCCCAGGGTTGAGTGCTCATATGTCTAAATGGCTCCGATATCATCACCAGATCGGTCTTCAGCTCCCGCACGGTCTGCATAAGCAGATCGTGCGCGGCCTCACAATGATTGAGGTTGAGCTGTAGTATCCGCATTATCGTTTGTTGTTCCCCTTCTGGAGTGCTTCCCTAAAGATAGGGCATCTGCTGCTACCAGCAATATGGGCACAATTCTTCGTTCGATCTTTCTCAGCACACAAGGCACAGTGAGCTTCCTTCTCACAGGCAGCAGCTTTGTGGTCAGCTTCTCCGCACTTGGTGCAGAGTTTCGCTCGGTCCACGCCACTCTTACACTTGATGGCGAGATGCCCATAGTGCCAGCACTTGTAACACTTGACCAGTCTTTCCACCCTCCGAATCCGACAATTGACCCATCCTACGCGGATCTTGCCTCGATCACCCAGGACTTTCTGCGCGACCACTGCAGGCACTGTCAACGATGCGGTCTGGGTACCGCCATACGCCCTCCGCAGAGACCTGATGGCATCTGGGGGGATGTGGCAGTCCGCACCAACAGCGAGCTGCAGGGCCTCGAGCACTTCCTCCTTCGTGGTCAGTTCGTCGAGATCTTTGATCTCGAGATCCTCTTGTGGCCCTTTGCTGAGGACATCAGCCTCGGCTCCGAGGAGCTTGGCTATTGCCCCATGTAGGGCATCTGCTTTATCCTCTGTGTTTTTCGCGAGGATGATTAGCATGTCTCCTGTGGCCGTTTTGCGGATTCTATCGACGCAATCACGGGCCTGCTCCGATGGTATTTGCTGCTTTACCCGTTGCAACATCTCCGAGTACTGCTTCTTGTCCTTCGGACGGATAATCAGCGCGTTTGGCCTTGCTGCTGATTTCCCCTGGATCTTCTTTTTCTTCTTCTTCTTTTCAGGCTTTTCCGGCAGCTCCGGTTTCTGCCTCTCCTTCCTCTTCTTGACCTGCTCCCATTCCGAGGACTTTGCAGGTGGATTCTCCTTCTTGCTCTGGGCGTGAGCGAACTTCAGCTCATCCTTTTTCTTCTTCTTGGGGTCCTTGGTGTCCGTCGGCGGTGACTCTCGCAACTTCCTTTTCGACCTGGAAGCCACGCTTTTTTCTGAGAGAGCTGAACTCTCTTCTTCAAACTCAGAGTCGATCGTCGTCGCGGTGCCTTCCGAGAGCGCCCGCGTTCGCCCTAAGAGTAAGGCTGCCGGCATCATCGGCAATGGCCTGGTCTGCCCTGTTTGTCCACCGAGCTGCCTGAGCCGCTTGGCGGACGTGCTGATGGAGTTCACTAACTCTCGGGCTTGAGAGTTGATACTCCTCTTCTCCTTCATGTAGGTTATCAGGTCGACAATGAGTTGTTCATGCCTATCCCACAGCTTCTTCTTGAGAGCGACCTCGTCACTCGGCTCAATGTTTTGAGCCACTTCGCCCTGCTTCGTTTCTCCATTTTTAAAGTTTAAATTTGTCTCCATCTTGTTCCCACGCGTACCTAGGGAAAGGGTGGTCCACTCCAGCAGAGCCCCGGTTGCTGGAGTAAGGCCACAAAAATACACCTGGGGTAGGACCTGGTGCCCCAGGGGAACCGTTTGCGACGTCACTACCCCGACGCCTTCCAGTCATGGGCACGGTATCTTAACACCTCGACATTGGGGGTGAGTTTTTTGTCCGCGGGAGCTATTTTATTTCACTCCTACCCCCCGCTCGTGAGAACAGTGAGCTTTCCCCGATCCGCAACCTGGGGACGCGCCACGTAGCATGGTCTTACAACGTGCTGAAGCCCTCTCCAAGTAAAGGCGTTCCTCTTTGAGGGGATTCGTGCAGGGGTGTGTGTGTGTCTGTGTGTGTGTGTGTGTGTGTACGTATGCGACCAAAATTTTGTCCAACAATATCTCCTGAACGAATGAAGCGATTAATTTTTTCTTCCTTCAAACGATGCGTATTCATGTAACTTAGAACTGTTTAGTTCATGAAAATAATTGACTCCGATTTTTTTATTTATCCGCATAAAACTGGTAAAAGAATGCCAAAAAGCGTTAATTTCATAGAAATTCGACCATTTTACCTAAGGTAACGACGGGATTTGAATTAATTTTGTGTCATCGATGCCTCTCTACATAAATTGATTCTCATTGAATTTTGAGCAAAATCGCCTCAGTGGTTGTTGAGTTTTTCCAATAAAACTTTCGAATTTTGCAATTAAAAAAAAGGGAAAGTTGGAAAATTTTAGAGTGGGTTAACTTTGAAATTACAAAATTTTGAAGTCGGTCAACTTTGAAGTTGGAAAATTTTGAAGTCGGTCAATTTTGAAGTTGCAAATGTTCAACTGGATCAGCTTCGGAGTTGATAACTCAAACTTGATTGAAGTTTGAGTTAACTTAAATTGAAAATGCGTTCTTTGCGTAATCACCCTAAGGGTAATGCCACAATGGATGCAACGCTAAACGCATGCAACGCATGAAATAATTATCCAACTGTTTTCCGAATATTTTGTGTTATGTATTTTCTCGATTAATTTCGTCCTAAGCTAGTAATTTCAATTCGTTTATAAATGTTATTAAAAAATGGAAGTACTAGTGACTTCTTTTGTTACCGATCAATAGTTTTTAAAATTGAAATGAAATTTCGTGAATAGTTTGCATGTTTTTAGATGATGCATTCAAAAAAATGATAATAAAAAACGGAAACCATCTATGATATCTGCGATTCGTCAGTAGCGCTTCCGTCGAAACAGTGGCAGTAAGACGACCCCACGTTAATGTCAAGGAGTGGTGGAAGAGGCGATTCATCAGATCAAAAAAATTAATCTTCAACATTTCTTCGGAGAAATTGTTCGTCAACATTTCATCTATCAATTATTCAAAAACTTCTGTATTCTTCGGTTTTGTTGTATTTATGACTTTTTGATTATTCTCGATATAGGATAAACAAGTCAATTTCTGGATGAGGATTAGTTTCTGGACGATTTCAACTTGCATTGAATATTCAATAAATAATCAAATGAAAATTGTATTGATTATTCCACCATTCAATGATATTACTCGTGTATAATCATGCGATCAATTATGTTTTCTAATGAATGGCAAAGTATGGTCCAGTTATCCAGAAATTAAGGGTTTGGACTGCATTCAACCATTTCTTAATTTCAGTATTTTTGTATGGGTATTTTGACTTTAAATAATTATTTTCTTCTAATCAAAACGTTCGTGAAGGTGTGAAAGCGATCATAACCCCAGTTAGGTGATTCTACTATTTTAGATCCTATCAAGAAACTCGAATTTCCCTTAATCGTCCAGCAATTTGCCTGTTCACCTTATTAAGGATTAGGTATTGTTCATGGAGGAAATCCAAAAACATGAAAACTTTATACAAAATTTAATCTGAAAGTTGAAAGCTATCGGTCATCAAAAAAAACAACCACTAGTACTCACATTTTTCAGTAATATTTATAAACTAATTAAAATTACTAGCCTTAGACGTCTGCAATCGATAAAACACAAAAAAATGTAGAACTCATTCAGAGCTTCAAAAAAGCTTCCTATCTAAAACTGTAAAAAGTTGACCATTTCTTGACAATTTACAAAAAAGGCTTTTTCAAGGCTTTTTTATGGTTTCTCTTACATGCGCCCCGCTCGACATGGAAAAAACCATGAGGATGGTTTGATCTAAGTGTTGATATCTATCGATTCGCAAAAAAAAATAACCAGTAGTACGCCAACTATCACTATGTGAACGTAGATCGGGGCTGCTTGCAGCTCTACCAGTTTGAACATGTCGGCGGCAGTGGGTCACCTCTTACCGCAGCACCGCCAATCAGCTCGACGGGCATGGAGGGGGCTAATCCTAGCCGTTGTTTCCTAGTTGAAGTCGATCGCGCCTGTTAAATCGCCCCATTCGAACGCCTGTACGTCGGCCCTTTTCCCCCCAAACACAGCTGGGCGGTTTTCGATATGCAGTATGTCCCAAAAGCGAATGTATTCCCTGAAATGGAGGGTTGAGGGTTGAATTCTGCATCGAAAAGTTCAATGAAGTGTTTCGA
Source organism: Diachasma alloeum (assembly GCF_001412515.2). Taxonomy (NCBI): domain Eukaryota; kingdom Metazoa; phylum Arthropoda; class Insecta; order Hymenoptera; family Braconidae; genus Diachasma; species Diachasma alloeum. The sequence goes on from NW_021680486.1 coordinate 128,332, forward strand.
TGGAAAGTTTTATTTAAAAGATATTGATTCACCCAAAAGACATATGATGTTGTCCTCAATGGATGGAAAACTCATTGCTGAATCGATAGAGCGCAATGTCATCTCTTTATGTCAATCCGAAAAGGAGAGAATTCGGCTCGGAAGAGGATGAAAAATGATAGACGCGCTAACTAAGAGCCGCTGGTGCTCCTCCTTTTCCACGTTAACGGCAGAAAAGTGGAGAGCCAGCGAGCTCAACTGCTACGCTTACCAATACACCCCACAGCGGACATATTGACAGGGGTCTCCCTTACCCTGCGCTCTGATTGGCCGAAATTCATTTATCACTATCTTTTGAAAGAAGCTTCGGATCCACAAATTTCATTGGACTTTTCGATCCAGAATTCAATCTTCAACCCTCAAATTGAAGGAATATCTTTACTTTTGGGAACCCTGTATAGCGACAGCATATTGACAGCCTGGCAAAAATATTCGGAAGCATGGTATCATCCAAACCACGCCTCTTGTCATTATTGTATTTGATCTGCTCATCTTACGTGCGGCTTCCTTAGCTGCCGTGTGATGGCACTCGCATCTTTCACTCTGCTCCATTAGCTGGCACTAGATGTCACTATCTACTTTTTCCTTCACATAGACAATCGAATTACAAGTTTTTGTTAAATGCGTAAAACTGTTTACGCCTAATGAGAAAATTTCGTTACAAACTTCTCCGGATCTATAACTTTTTCGCCACGTCTGCATGGTAATTTGGATTTTTCTCGCCGCATGGCAGGAAGGAAGTGGCTTATTTCATTCCTTGCATTTATGTAGTTTTCGACGATCCTCGGAATGGCATAAACCACATTCCTAACTGCAACTTACGAAGAAAAATCGAGCCAAACAAGTAGTTATGAGAAAAAATAGTATGTATACATAGGAAGGAAAACAAGATATCAAAATCCGTATGTTTACCGCCCACGGCTTCGCGTCAAGCAGTAATCTACATGCGGTTTAAAATCTCCTGTTTCCCTCCCTTGGTGCACCTTGGTCTACTACTTCAGCAATTCTTTGTGACTCGTCTCGTAAAAAAGGCCCCCACAGAATATTTAGCCCTAAAAATTTCCCGCCGCCCTCGGTTTTCCCGTTACTCCCTCCAATTCCCCTCCCCACTAGGTTGTGGAGAGAGGGCTGGATTTCGGGTGGACACGACATTATCGGGAGGGCAGAAAACCAAAAATGATCGAAAACGCAAATTATCCTTACATATGCCATTATTGAATTACAAAATCGACAATTTTCATGCCCGCAGCACATGGCTCAAGGAAAGAAATACCCTAAACTCTCTCTCTCTCTCTCTCTCTCTCTGTCTGTCTCTCTGTCTCTCTGTCTCCCTGTCTCCCTGTCACTCTGTCTCTCTGTGTCCCTGTCCCTGTCTCTGTCTCTCTCTCTCTCTCTCTCTCTTTCTCTCTCTCTCTCTCTCTCTCTCTCTCTCTCTCTCTCT
>NW_021680486.1:130031-130221 GCF_001412515.2 Diachasma alloeum
CTCTCTCTCTCTCTCTCTCTCTCTCTCTCTCTCTCTCTCTCTCTCTCTCTCTCTCTCTCTCTCTCTCTCTCTCTCTCTCTCTCTCTCTCTCTCTCCGTCTCTCTGTCTCTCTGTCTCTCTATCTCCCTGTCTCTCTGTCTCTCTGTGTCCCTGTCTCTGTCTCTCTGTCTCTCTGTCTCTCTGTCTCTCT
>NW_021680486.1:130924-139762 GCF_001412515.2 Diachasma alloeum
TCTCTCTGTCTCTCTGTCTCTTTGTCTCTCTGTCTCTCTGTCTCTCTGTCTCTCTGTCTCTCTGTCTCTCTGTCTCTCTGTATGTCTGTCTCTCTGCCTCTCTGTCCCTCTGTTTCTCTGTCTCTCTATCTCTCTATCTCTCTGTCTCTCTGTTTCTCTGTCTCTCTCTCTCTCTCTCTCTCTCTCTCTCTCTCTCTCTCTCTCTCTCTCTCTCTCTCTCTCTCTCTCTCTCTCTCTCTCTCTCTCTCTCTCTCTCTCTCTCTCTCTCTCTCTCTCTCTCTCTCTCTCTCTCTCTCTCTCTCTCTCTCTCTCTCTCTCTCTCTCTCTCTCTCTCTCTCTCTCTCTCTCTCTCTCTCTCTCTCTCTCTCTCTCTCTCTCTCTCTCTCTCTCTCTCTCTCTCTCTCTCTCTCTCTCTCTCTCTCTCTCTCTCTCTCTCTCTCTCTCTCTCTCTCTCTCTCTCTCTCTCTCTCTCTCTCTCTCTCTCTCTCTCTCTCTCTCTCTCTCTCTCTCTCTCTCTCTCTCTCTCTCTCTCTCTCTCTCTCTCTCTCTCTCTCTCTCTCTCTCTCTCTCTCTCTCTCTCTCTCTCTCTCTCTCTCTCTCTCTCTCTCTCTCTCTCTCTCTCTCTCTCTCTCTCTCTCTCTCTCTCTCTCTCTCTCTCTCTCTCTCTCTCTCTCTCTCTCTCTCTCTCTCTCTCTCTCTCTCTCTCTCTCTCTCTCTCTCTCTCTCTCTCTCTCTCTCTCTCTCTCTCTCTCTCTCTCTCTCTCTCTCTCTCTCTCTCTCTCTCTCTCTCTCTCTCTCTCTCTCTCTCTCTCTCTCTCTCTCTCTCTCTCTCTCTCTCTCTCTCTCTCTCTCTCTCTCTCTCTCTCTCTCTCTCTCTCTCTCTCTCTCTCTCTCTCTCTCTCTCTCTCTCTCTCTCTCTCTCTCTCTCTCTCTCTCTCTCTCTCTCTCTCTCTCTCTCTCTCTCTCTCTCTCTCTCTCTCTCTCTCTCTCTCTCTCTCTCTCTCTCTCTCTCTCTCTCTCTCTCTCTCTCTCTCTCTCTCTCTCTCTCTCTCTCTCTCTCTCTCTCTCTCTCTCTCTCTCTCTCTCTCTCTCTCTCTCTCTCTCTCTCTCTCTCTCTCTCTCTCTCTCTCTCTCTCTCTCTCTCTCTCTCTCTCTCTCTCTCTCTCTCTCTCTCTCTCTCTCTCTCTCTCTCTCTCTCTCTCTCTCTCTCTCTCTCTCTCTCTCTCTCTCTCTCTCTCTCTCTCTCTCTCTCTCTCTCTCTCTCTCTCTCTCTCTCTCTCTCTCTCTCTCTCTCTCTCTCTCTCTCTCTCTCTCTCTCTCTCTCTCTCTCTCTCTCTCTCTCTCTCTCTCTCTCTCTCTCTCTCTCTCTCTCTCTCTCTCTCTCTCTCTCTCTCTCTCTCTCTCTCTCTCTCTCTCTCTCTCTCTCTCTCTCTCTCTCTCTCTCTCTCTCTCTCTCTCTCTCTCTCTCTCTCTCTCTCTCTCTCTCTCTCTCTCTCTCTCTCTCTCTCTCTCTCTCTCTCTCTCTCTCTCTCTCTCTCTCTCTCTCTCTCTCTCTCTCTCTCTCTCTCTCTCTCTCTCTCTCTCTCTCTCTCTCTCTCTCTCTCTCTCTCTCTCTCTCTCTCTCTCTCTCTCTCTCTCTCTCTCTCTCTCTCTCTCTCTCTCTCTCTCTCTCTCTCTCTCTCTCTCTCTCTCTCTCTCTCTCTCTCTCTCTCTCTCTCTCTCTCTCTCTCTCTCTCTCTCTCTCTCTCTCTCTCTCTCTCTCTCTCTCTCTCTCTCTCTCTCTCTCTCTCTCTCTCTCTCTCTCTCTCTCTCTCTCTCTCTCTCTCTCTCTCTCTCTCTCTCTCTCTCTCTCTCTCTCTCTCTCTCTCTCTCTCTCTCTCTCTCTCTCTCTCTCTCTCTCTCTCTCTCTCTCTCTCTCTCTCTCTCTCTCTCTCTCTCTCTCTCTCTCTCTCTCTCTCTCTCTCTCTCTCTCTCTCTCTCTCTCTCTCTCTCTCTCTCTCTCTCTCTCTCTCTCTCTCTCTCTCTCTCTCTCTCTCTCTCTCTCTCTCTCTCTCTCTCTCTCTCTCTCTCTCTCTCTCTCTCTCTCTCTCTCTCTCTCTCTCTCTCTCTCTCTCTCTCTCTCTCTCTCTCTCTCTCTCTCTCTCTCTCTCTCTCTCTCTCTCTCTCTCTCTCTCTCTCTCTCTCTCTCTCTCTCTCTCTCTCTCTCTCTCTCTCTCTCTCTCTCTCTCTCTCTCTCTCTCTCTCTCTCTCTCTCTCTCTCTCTCTCTCTCTCTCTCTCTCTCTCTCTCTCTCTCTCTCTCTCTCTCTCTCTCTCTCTCTCTCTCTCTCTCTCTCTCTCTCTCTCTCTCTCTCTCTCTCTCTCTCTCTCTCTCTCTCTCTCTCTCTCTCTCTCTCTCTCTCTCTCTCTCTCTCTCTCTCTCTCTCTCTCTCTCTCTCTCTCTCTCTCTCTCTCTCTCTCTCTCTCTCTCTCTCTCTCTCTCTCTCTCTCTCTCTCTCTCTCTCTCTCTCTCTCTCTCTCTCTCTCTCTCTCTCTCTCTCTCTCTCTCTCTCTCTCTCTCTCTCTCTCTCTCTCTCTCTCTCTCTCTCTCTCTCTCTCTCTCTCTCTCTCTCTCTCTCTCTCTCTCTCTCTCTCTCTCTCTCTCTCTCTCTCTCTCTCTCTCTCTCTCTCTCTCTCTCTCTCTCTCTCTCTCTCTCTCTCTCTCTCTCTCTCTCTCTCTCTCTCTCTCTCTCTCTCTCTCTCTCTCTCTCTCTCTCTCTCTCTCTCTCTCTCTCTCTCTCTCTCTCTCTCTCTCTCTCTCTCTCTCTCTCTCTCTCTCTCTCTCTCTCTCTCTCTCTCTCTCTCTCTCTCTCTCTCTCTCTCTCTCTCTCTCTCTCTCTCTCTCTCTCTCTCTCTCTCTCTCTCTCTCTCTCTCTCTCTCTCTCTCTCTCTCTCTCTCTCTCTCTCTCTCTCTCTCTCTCTCTCTCTCTCTCTCTCTCTCTCTCTCTCTCTCTCTCTCTCTCTCTCTCTCTCTCTCTCTCTCTCTCTCTCTCTCTCTCTCTCTCTCTCTCTCTCTCTCTCTCTCTCTCTCTCTCTCTCTCTCTCTCTCTCTCTCTCTCTCTCTCTCTCTCTCTCTCTCTCTCTCTCTCTCTCTCTCTCTCTCTCTCTCTCTCTCTCTCTCTCTCTCTCTCTCTCTCTCTCTCTCTCTCTCTCTCTCTCTCTCTCTCTCTCTCTCTCTCTCTCTCTCTCTCTCTCTCTCTCTCTCTCTCTCTCTCTCTCTCTCTCTCTCTCTCTCTCTCTCTCTCTCTCTCTCTCTCTCTCTCTCTCTCTCTCTCTCTCTCTCTCTCTCTCTCTCTCTCTCTCTCTCTCTCTCTCTCTCTCTCTCTCTCTCTCTCTCTCTCTCTCTCTCTCTCTCTCTCTCTCTCTCTCTCTCTCTCTCTCTCTCTCTCTCTCTCTCTCTCTCTCTCTCTCTCTCTCTCTCTCTCTCTCTCTCTCTCTCTCTCTCTCTCTCTCTCTCTCTCTCTCTCTCTCTCTCTCTCTCTCTCTCTCTCTCTCTCTCTCTCTCTCTCTCTCTCTCTCTCTCTCTCTCTCTCTCTCTCTCTCTCTCTCTCTCTCTCTCTCTCTCTCTCTCTCTCTCTCTCTCTCTCTCTCTCTCTCTCTCTCTCTCTCTCTCTCTCTCTCTCTCTCTCTCTCTCTCTCTCTCTCTCTCTCTCTCTCTCTCTCTCTCTCTCTCTCTCTCTCTCTCTCTCTCTCTCTCTCTCTCTCTCTCTCTCTCTCTCTCTCTCTCTCTCTCTCTCTCTCTCTCTCTCTCTCTCTCTCTCTCTCTCTCTCTCTCTCTCTCTCTCTCTCTCTCTCTCTCTCTCTCTCTCTCTCTCTCTCTCTCTCTCTCTCTCTCTCTCTCTCTCTCTCTCTCTCTCTCTCTCTCTCTCTCTCTCTCTCTCTCTCTCTCTCTCTCTCTCTCTCTCTCTCTCTCTCTCTCTCTCTCTCTCTCTCTCTCTCTCTCTCTCTCTCTCTCTCTCTCTCTCTCTCTCTCTCTCTCTCTCTCTCTCTCTCTCTCTCTCTCTCTCTCTCTCTCTCTCTCTCTCTCTCTCTCTCTCTCTCTCTCTCTCTCTCTCTCTCTCTCTCTCTCTCTCTCTCTCTCTCTCTCTCTCTCTCTCTCTCTCTCTCTCTCTCTCTCTCTCTCTCTCTCTCTCTCTCTCTCTCTCTCTCTCTCTCTCTCTCTCTCTCTCTCTCTCTCTCTCTCTCTCTCTCTCTCTCTCTCTCTCTCTCTCTCTCTCTCTCTCTCTCTCTCTCTCTCTCTCTCTCTCTCTCTCTCTCTCTCTCTCTCTCTCTCTCTCTCTCTCTCTCTCTCTCTCTCTCTCTCTCTCTCTCTCTCTCTCTCTCTCTCTCTCTCTGTCTCTCTGTCTCTCCGTCTCTCTGTCTCTCTGTCCCTCTGCCTCTCTGCCTCTCTGCCTCTCTGTCTCTCTATCTCTCTGTCTCTCTGTCTCTCTTTCTCTCTGTCTCTGTCTCTCTGTCTCTCTGTCTCTCTGTCTCTCTGTCTCTCTGTCTCTCTGTCTCTCTGTCTCTGTGTCTCTCTGTCTCTCTGTCTCTCTGTCTGTCTGTCTGTCGCTGTGTCTCTCTGTCTCTCTGTCTCTCTCTCTGTCTCTCTCTCTCTGAGCCATGATCAGAGAGAGAGAGCCCGCTGAGTGATAAAATTGACATTTTAACAAAACAAATCGACAATTTGAAAACTAACACAGACAATAAAAGTGACTTTAAAAGCATACTAAAGGAAATATTGACAAGTGAGTTAAACAACATGCAAAATAAACTTAATAAAAATTTGACATAATTGAAAAATGAAATATTGGAAATGAAAAATCTGTTACAAGAGATAATTTCAAGTAAGAATCCATTAACAATGTGTAATACATCAGTGAAGAAAAACGACAACATTTTGATGACCGACAACCAGGATTTAAACAAGACGTATGCTATCATAACTTCGATGACGGTTGAATCTCCACCAGCGAAAAACAATAATATTTTCAAGACTGATAATCAGGAATTGGACAAGACTTGCGCTGCCATAACCTTGAAGGCGACTAAATCCCATACAGACAGTAATTCTATTATCGTTATTAAACCCAAAAAATCTGTGAATGCAAATGTGACTGAAAAAATTGTAAAAGATAAAATTAATATTGAAAGCTTGACATCGACAATTGTAGTATGAAAAAGTCAACAAATGGAAAAATCATTTTAGGTTGTAGAAATGAAACTATAAAAGAAAAGCTGATACATGAAATTGGAGAAAAATTAGGAAATGAATACACAGTAGTTGTTCCACACAAAACGAAACCAAAAATAAAAATGATAAATATTGGGGTTGAAAATTATGACATTCCTGATGAAGAGCTATTGAAAAATATTGTTAAACAAAATAAGCTTTCATCGTCAGCAGATTTATCAGAGTTTAAAGTAATCAGTAAATGGAAGGTAGAAAAATACAATAAAATGGCAATAGTATTTGAAGTAAATAATGAAATCCATCAATCTATAATACAGAAAGAAATTTTATTTTTGGGGTGGAATAAATGTTGAGTTTTCGATTATCTGAAACCTCTTCGTCGTTATAATTGCTGGGGTTTCTACCACACAGCAAAGAATTGTAAAAAAGATGTAGTATGTGGTAAATGCTCTGAAAGTCATAAAACTCAACAATGTCAATCTAGTCAATTGAAATGTATTCAATGTGTGCAATATAAAGAAAATTTAGAACTCTCAAATGATCAACTGAAACATGAAGTCAAAAGCAAAATGTGTCTTTCCTATAAACATTTTTTAAACAAAAAGAGGAGTGTGAATATAATGAAAACATAAAACAGCCGATAATTTCAAAAATGAATAACCGAATGAAAAAAAAAACAAAATCAAATATTTATTCACATGAATGCGAGAAGTATCCTAAGAAATATGGATGAAATCGAAGAAATGATTATCAGAGCTAAAATCCCATATATTATAGCACTCAGTGAAACTAGATTAACAGAAGATATAGAGGATTCAGAAATTTCCATTCCTGGATACAAAATAGTACGATGTGATTCAGAAAAACGTACAATGGGTGGTGCAATGTTTTTCATAAAAAATAATATAGAATATAAAGTAGTTGTAAATGAGAAAATTATAAATAATTGTTGGACAGTGGGGGTTAAAATGATCCACAAACGATTTGAAGGAGTAGTTTTAGTGACATATCACTCACCAAAGTCAAAACATTCCCTTTTTATAAATCATATAGAAAATATTTGTGAAAAATTTAGTAAAGAGCCAAGATGCATATGTGTTGGAGATTTTAACATTAACTTGGCTGATAAAAATTCTTTTTACGCTAATAAACTTATTCAAACTTTTTTAGGCTTAGGAATGAAGCAATATGTAAGAGAACCAACAAGAGTTTATGGTGCATCATCGACTGTGATAGATCTTGTATTTAGCAATTTCTATGTAAACGCACGTGTTATTCATACTCCTCAAATAACAGATCATGCGATCATTGAACTTGAGTTAGGAATAAATGAAATGCATGATAGAAAGCAAAAAATTATGAAACGGGACTTAAAAGCAATCGACGCCAGTCAATTTAAAAAAAGACTGAAAGATGAATTACAAAATTTCAGTATTAATAAAACAGAACATCTAAAATCATTGGAAAAAGATGCTCAAATATGTATTACTAAAGTTATGAATATAATAGATGACTTATCACCTATAAAAATCGTAACTGAAAAAAATATAAATTGAAAAATAAAGAATGGTTCTCCAGTGATATTAAAAAACTAATTAAAGAAAGAAAACTTATTTGAGATAGCCAAAAAACGGAAAAATGAAACTGATTGGTTAAGATTTAAACAAAAAAGAAATATGATTGTCAAAAGAATTAGAATGGCAAAAATCGAGTATTATGAGAATCTAATCGACAAAAATAAACATGATAATAAAAAAATCTGGAGTACGATAAAAGAAGTATTGAAAAATAATAATGTAAACGAGTTACCTGATAAATTAAGTCTAAATGGAAGATTTATTGAGGGTGATGAGATAATAGCAAATTAGTTCAATAATTACTTTGTTCAGAGCATTAAAGAAATTGTCAATAGTATAGATCCAAGGCAGTCAGAAACTTCGGCAACAAAATATACTGATAATACGCTAAATTCATTTCAACTGATCACTGCAGAAAACTTCAATAAAACAATTAAGATTTTATCTAATAAAAAGGGAATCAGTGAGGGAATATCCACAGAACTGTTGAAAATTATTAATGAAACAATAGGAGATGAATTGTGTATGATAATGAATGAATCAATCCAACAAAGAATTGTCCCTGAAGAATGGAAACATTCTGAAATAATACCTATTCAAAAAATCAAAAACACAATAATAGTGGAAGAATTTAGATCAATTAAGATGCTTCCACAATATGAGAAGTTACTTGAAAAAATTGTTGCTGATCAACTTACTGAATGTTTCGAAAAAGGGAAATTATTTATTGAAGAACAATATGGTTTTCGAAAAGGTCGATCATGTGAAAATGCTATTCAAGGTCTAATATCGAATTGGAAAATGAAAATCAGTGATGGGAATATTGTTGGAGTTGTGTTTATTGATCTAAAAAGAGCCTTTGAAACGGTAGATAGGAATATACTATTGGAAAAAATGAAAAATTATGGTATAGGAGGGAATGTGTGGAAATGGTTCCAGTCATATCTATCCAATAGGACTCAAACTACCTACTATCGTTGTGCAAAGTCCAGCAAAATTGATGTTCCAATTGGTGTACCACAAGGATCTGTGCTTGGTCCACTATTGTATTTTGTCTATATTAATGATATTTCAGCAATGACTGATTTAGATTGTGGATTAAGATTATTTGTTGATGATATGGTAATCTTTGTATATGGCCAAAGCTCAGAAGAGGTAGAATCGAAAATAAATCCATGCTTCCATAGAATTGAGGAATACCTGGAAATCAATAAATTAAAAATGAATATTCAAAAAACCAAATTCATGATAATAAGCCACCAAAGAGAAAGAAAAGGAAAAAAAGTAGTAGTAAGAAGTAAGGATGGATTGTATTTAGAAAAAGTTGACGAAATGAAGTATTTGGGTGTAATGATCGATTCCAAGCTGACCTCTAAAAAACACGAAGAATATTTAGTGAAAAAAATTGGTAAAAAAATAGGAATGTTGAGTCGTATAGGTAATGCTGTAACGATGTTGACGAGAAAAATAATTTATGATAGTATAATAGCCCCTCACTTTGACTATTGCTGTACGGTTTTATATTCCTTGACGAAAAGTAGTCTGGAGGCTTTGCAAAAAATGCAGAATAGAGCAATGCGATCAATATTGCATTGTAGCCGAAGGATAAAGGTGACAGATATGTTAGAGGCGCTTGGATTAATGGGTATCGAGCAGAAGATAAAATTGAACGTTCTAGTGTATATAAACAAAATGGAGCAAAAAAAATATGAAAATGAAAGCGAAAACGAGTGCAGAGCAGGCCCTGTAACTCGTCAAAAGAGCCAGATACGTACGAAACGAATGAAAATGAGTTATGCCCAGAATGATGTTATGTATCGCGGCATCCAAATGTATAATGAGTTGCCAGTGAATGTAAGAAAGATGAATGGTAGTGATTTCAGACGAGGAGCAGTTGAGTTCCTGAGAAAACCAAAAAAATGTGCATGCAAATGAATTGTAGCGCGAAAGCCGCACCCCAACAATGTAGTTGAAGCTAATAAATGCGAATCAATCAATCTCTCTCTCTGTCTCTCTCTCTGTCTCTCTCTGTCTCTCTCTCTCTCTCTCTCTCT
>NW_021680486.1:142377-147805 GCF_001412515.2 Diachasma alloeum
TCTCTCTCTCTCTCTCTCTCTCTCTCTCTCTCTCTCTCTCTCTCTCTTTCCGTACGGCTTGGCCGATTTGGAGCTCTGAGAATTCTGGGTTTGTTACAATATTTCCTAGATTTAAAAAGTTTCAGAGGTGATGAAGGGAGAGCGGGACAGTTAATAAGTAGTTACACATAATAAGTTCATCAAATTAAACGTGCAGAAGTTAATAAATTGGAATTAAAAAAAAAAAAAGTGTTCTCTGCATGGACGCATCTGCGAATGAGGTGTGGGAGCCACCGGAAAAACCTGGGGATTATTCTGTGGATGTGAGATACGAATAAAGTTGAGGGAGTGACTTTGGACAGTGTTTTACAATAATATTTACTGATTGACAGTGTGAGATTTTATTCACTTATTTAATTAACCTCTTTGGGCCTTGGCATGGAATACTGACAACACAGAGTGTATATAAGCAGGCCTAAAAGTTATTGCTCGGAGTGTTTGTTATATGCTAAGGACACCTAGCGTCTAAATTGATCGTAATATCGGCCGATAAAATTGCTATCGAAATATTTGATTGACCGACGATTTCAAGATGCTCCCATTGACGTCATCTGGCGATGGTGGGAATGAGCAGGACACCTCTACACTGACATTAAGTGATCTCTATAAACTGATACAGAGCCAAACAGCAGTTCAGAGAGGATCATAGTGAGGCTGTGACCCTTATTGGAAATAATAACACGCATCAATGCACTCGAGCAGCAGCAGAAGATAAACACGAATGATATCAGAGCTGTCAAAATTCGCAACAGCATACTGAGTAACAGAGTTAACGTCTGTCAGGCTCAAATTGAGGTTATGAAACAGATAAAAAATGGTAAATGGATTGAAATTATGGGTATCCCGGTCAGATCTGAGGAAAATATTGTTCAGCTCGTATTGAACTTGTTAGGAGTTGTAGACCTGACCATCACTGAGGATGACCTTGACTCGTGTTACAGGCTTAAGAGAGCTGGACACAAACAGACAAATGGGGAAGCATCCCACCCAGCAGTCATTGTGAATTTTGTGAGAGATTGTGATAAATCTAAGGTTCTGGAGGTAGTCAGGAAGAGAAAATCCCCAATCACAACAGTGGACATTGGCATGAATGTTGCAATTTCCACAATTTTCCTCAACGAGAAGCTAACCCCATATTTTAAACAAATTTTATTCGAGGCACGTCAGGCTAGGAGAAATGGGTTTCTTAAATATGTATGGGTTAGAAATGGTATGATTCTTGGCAGAGTGGATGAGGGGTCTCCCCAGTTAACTTTTACTCATATCGATGATGTCAGAAATGTTACGGATCTGTCTGATGAGGAGTCTGTGGGAGATGAGACAGAGGAGTCTGAGGGTGGTGATGAGGCTGAGAAGGAGAATACCCGGGGAAAGACTGGTGGTGGCAGTGGCTCGGGATCTGGGACCAACAACAAACGGAAGAGGAAAGATCAGGAAGGGAGTGGACCGACAGAGGTGCCTCCAAAACGGAACACAAGACAGCAGGGAAAGGATGCATCTCGTAAACAAAAACAATAGCAATCACAGCCATCGAGTAGTTTTAAGGTCTGTCATATAAATTGCCACTCGCTCTCAGCTCATTACGTGGACGTTGTTAGTCTTGCACAAAACCATAAATATAATGTAATTTGTTTATCTGAAACGTGGCTCAAGCCACACATTAATGACAATTCTATTGAGATTACAGGATATAATATCTTCAGGAATGACAAAGTGGGGAGAGAATGTGGAGGAGTAGCGATGTATATTGGGGAGGAGTTCCATGCAAAGGTTATTGAGGCTTCGACAAGTAAATTTTCTGGTATTCCGAAATACCTGACCATAGAAGTTAGTGGGAAAAGTATGATCACTTCGCTTATCAGTGTTATCTATCGTCCACCGCGTTTAAAATACCCTATCGAATTCTGGGAGTCTCAAGGGAGACTTGTGCCTCTTTATAAACTAGTAATGATTCTGGGGGATTTGAATATCAATCTCAATGGGGTAAAGAACAATGGGGATCTGAGCGACGACAATAGACACCTGAGGCAAGCAGGAAAGAATCTCAATTTTTCAATAGTGCCTTTCAAACCCACACATAACCTGAACCATTCTCACACGTGGATTGACGTAATATTGTTAAATGATGTAAACAAACTTTTAAATTTGTTCCAAATTACGACATCGATGTCCAAACACGATCTCATTGGGGTGGAAATTTCGAGTGGTTTACCTAGGGCGGGCCCGAGATCATTTAAATATAGGGACTTTAAGAATTTTGATAAGAAGAATTATCTGACTGACTTGTCTCGGCTTAATTGGGAGTCTTTCTATGACTTAGATTGTATCGATGGAAAAGTTAAGTTCTTGAATAATGCTATTTCAGATAGTATAAATAAACATGCACCTGTCACCGAGGTCACAGTTAGAAAACGGGGAGCTCCGTGGCTTACAGATGAAATTCGTTCTAGAATGCGTGATAGAGATAAGATTCGAGCAAGATATAGACGTTCAGGCGACCCTCGGTTTTTAGATGCGTTTAAACAGGCAAGAAATGAAGTAAAAAAAACTGGTTATGTCATCCAAGTGGGAATATTATCGTCACCGACTGAAGTCTGCTGAGGGCTCGAAGGCTCTTTGGTCAGAACTGAGTCACATGGGGATTGGTAAAGATAAGGGTGAGAGTCGGAGTCTGCCGGTGGGTCTGGAAGAGATAGCGAGGTATTTTGGCTCTGCTGGTGGGATACAGCCTAGTGGGAGTGAAAATGAAATTGAAAATGAAGTTGAGAGGTCTAGAAACACGGTAGAGCTGGATAATTTTGAACGTTTTGACATTGGATTAGTGAGCCTCGAAGATCTTGAAAAGTTTATTTCATACTCTAGTTCCAAGGCGATTGGACCCGACTCTCTCCCCTCTGATGTAATTATAATATCATTTCCAATAGTGGCTAGGCCTATTATTCATATTTTTAACTGGTCAATCCAAAATGAAATATTCCCTGAGGTCTGGAAGGATGCGTTAATCCGTCCTATCCCTAAGTGTAAGTATCCCTCAGAAATTTCTTATTTCAGGCCAATTGCACTTACCTGTTTCTTGTCAAAAGTATTTGAAAAAATTGTTTCAAATAGAATGATTAATTATTTGGAGATCAGCAATAAACTCGACATATACCAGTCTGATTTTCGTAGGGGGCTGAGTACTCACATTGCCTTGCTCAATGTTATAAATAATATAAAGTTAGCAATTGATCATCGTAAAATAACTATACTGGTGCTTTTTGACTTCAGTAAAGCTTTCGACACCGTCGATCATGATATTTTGTTGTCAAAGTTACGGGGGCTAGGGTTCTCCACAAGTACGTTAAATTGGATTAAATCTTATCTTGAGAATCGAAGACAGTCATGAGAAATGGTGAAGAGAGATCAGATTGGACAATAATGACCAAGGAAGTTCCGCAAGGGACTATCTTTGGTCCTTTGTTTTTTATATGCTTTACTCATGACCTATATAAATGCTTCAACTTTCTAAAACATACAAGCTTTGCTGATGACCTTCAGGCTTATCAGCATTGCTTACCTTCAGAAATTGAGGATACCATCAAGCGAAATAATGAGGATATTGTCAATATTTGTAAGTGGGTAGAGTCAAATAAGCTAATCTTGAACGAATCTAAGACCCAAGTGATTCTGATTGGATCTAACAAATTTGTTAACTCAATTGATCTGGAGACGGCTCCTAAAGTTTCTGTAAATGGAACTAAAATTTCTTATTCTGTGAAAGTGAAAAACCTGGGAGTAATTATAGATTCGAAACTTTCATGGCATGACCAGGTCCACGGGATTGTCAAGAAGGCTTTTATGACTCTACACAGACTTAAGAGTTACAAAGAGAGTCTAAGTGTTGAACTGCGCAAATACCTTGTTAAAGCCCTAATTTATCCTCACATTGAATACTGTTGCCTCCTATTAACTGGTTGTTCAGATGAATGTAACTCGAGATTGAAAAAAGTGGTAAACAGCGGTATAATATTGGTTTTCGATTTGAAAAGCGATGTCCATATTAGTAGATTTTATTTTAAACTTGGTTGGTTGACTCCGGAATATCAGCGTTTGTTATCCCTAGGTAAAATGGTTAAATGTCTCTTAACTCGCGGGAGACCGAGCTACTTGGCGGACAGGCTGGTCCTGAAAACCACCTCCGTAAATTTAGTGAAATCGAGTGATTTGGCGGCCATTTTGAAAACACCTAAATTATGTGCTACTTATGTGCTTTTTTTTTGGTATCCGACAAATTTTTTGCTTTGCTGGGGTAGTGAAAATGAGGGGGGAAAAGCGTCAAAACCCATTAAACGCCGTAACGGAAATTTTGGTTGGGCGGAGTAGTCCAAAGATGCATGGAAAATTATGTGCTCATCAATATTCGTGAGCATAAATGATTTTTATTGCCAATAGCAACGTGTTGAATTATTTGTTATCAATGAATCTTCTTCTCCTCCTATGTCTACTGAATCGGATTTATGAATGCCTCGAGATTAATGTGCCCATCAATATTAGTTACCAAAAATGATTTTTATGGCAAAAATAGTTGTGTTGTATTTTTTATCAAAGACAGACCGAGTCACATGACTTAGGCCCACAGACTAGACTCCTCTTACGCAGTATGTCTATTGACTTGGACTTATAAATGACTGGATATTTATGTGCCCATCAATATTAACCAACACAAATGATTTTTATGGAAAAAATACAACACCCCCATTTTTTCCATACAAATCACTTTTGTTGGTTAATATTGATGAGCACATAAATCTGTAGTCAATTATAATTCTAAGTCAAGGGTCATACTGCGTGAGCGGAGTCTAGTCTGTGAGCCTAAATCATGTGACTCGGTCTGTCTTTGATAAAAAATACAACACCCCCATTTTTTCCATACAAATCACTTTTGTTGGTTAATATTGATGAGCACATAAATCTGTAGTCAATTATAATTCTAAGTCAAGGGTCATACTGCGTGAGCGGAGTCTAGTCTGTGAGCCTAAATCATGTGACTCGGTCTGTCTTTGATAAAAAATACAACACCGCTATTTTTTCCATATAAATCATTTTCATTGGCTAATATTGATGAGCACATAAATCTCTGGTCATTTATAAGTCCAAGTTAATAGACATAATACGGGAGCTGTGTCATGTGAGTTGGTCTGTCCTCGATAAAAAACACAACACCATGATTTTTCATTTAAAAATCACTGTTGTTGGTTAATATTGATGGGCACATAAATCTCCAGTCATTTATAAGTCCAAGTCAATACACATAATACATGAGCTGAGTCTAGTCTGTCAGCCTAAGTCCTGTGACTAGGTCTGTCTTTAATAAAAAATACAACACAACTATTTTTTCCATAAAAATCAT
>NW_021680486.1:147904-152269 GCF_001412515.2 Diachasma alloeum
TCAATTATAAGTCCAACTCAATGGACATAATGCGTGCGCTGTGTCTAGTCTGTGGGCCTAAGTCATGTGACTCGGTCTGTCTTTGATAAACAATACAATACCCCTATTTTTTCCATACAAATCATTTTTATTGGTTAATATTGATGAGCACATAAATCTGTAGTCAATTGTAAGTCCAATTCAATAGACATATTGCGTGAGCGGAGTCTAGTCTGTGAGCCTAAGTCATGTGACTCGGTCTGTCTTTGATAAAAAATACAACGCAACTATTTTTTCCATACAGATCATTTTCATTGGCTAATATTGATGAGCACATAAATCTCTCGTCATTTATAAGTCCAAGTTAATAGACATAATACGGGAGCTGTGTCATGTGACTTGGTCTGTCTTTGATAAAAAATACAACACCATGATTTTTTATTTAAAAATCACTGTTGTTGGTTAATATTGATGGGCACATAAATCTCCAGTCATTTATAAGTCCAAGTCAATAGACATAATACGTGAGCTGAGTCTAGTCTGTCGGCCTAAGTCCTGTGACTAGGTCTGTCTTTGATAAAAAATACAACACAACTATTTTTTCCATAAAAATCATTTTTGTTGGTTAATATTGATGAGCACATAAATCTCTAGTCACTTATAAGTCCAAGTTAATAGACATAATGCGGGAGCTGTTTCATGTGACTCGGTCTGTCTTTGATAAAAAATAAAACACAACTATTTTTTCCATACAAATCATTTTTGTTGGTTAATATTGATGAGCACATAAATCTCTAGTCACTTATAAGTCCAAGTTAATAGACATAATGCGGGAGCTGTTTCATGTGACTCGGTCTGTCTTTGATAAAAAATAAAACACAACTATTTTTTCCATACAAATCATTTTTGTTGGTTAATATTGATGAGCACATAAATCTCTAGTCACTTATAAGTCCAAGTTAATAGACATAATGCGGGAGCTGTTTCATGTGACTCGGTCTGTCTTTGATAAAAAATAAAACACAACTATTTTTTCCATACAAATCATTTTTGTTGGTTAATATTGATGAGCACATAAATCTCTAGTCATTTATAAGTCCACGTTAATAGACATACTACGGGATCTGTGTCATGTGACTTGGTCTGTCCTCGATAAAAAATACAACACCGCTATTTTTCCCATACAAATCATTTTCATTGGGTAATATGCTGTAATGTCCAAAAATCTATGAAATAGCTTTCCTTCACAATTTCCCGATTATTCTCCCTATCCAATGCCACATCGTCAACCGAGAACCCGAAAAGTGCAGCATCAACAAATAACATATTCCAACATAAGGCTAGTGGACTCGCTATTTCAACAGAGTAACACCCCGCAGGTGAAGAATCGCCAGTGCGAAATCCAGCGCGCCTAAAACCGCTGACCCAACAGGTCAATTCCCTCCAAGAATGAAAAGTGGGAAAATCACGCCATAATTTCCACCAATCAAAACCAAAATCGTGTATCGATCAAGAACCGACTCACTCCCCAAAAATTCAAATCGAAATCAGTCTAGAAGCAATCGTCGGAGCGTTAATTTTGACTTGGTGGAAATCACTTACGGAATCGATCTGTCTCTTTCGGTCCCCGCTACTCATAACTCGCCTGGAAAACGGTTATCGGGAGTGGTAGTTATCGAACATAGTTCATAGCTGAGTGAAAGAAAGTTGCGCAGGGATACTGGATCCTTAAATCGAGAGTAGTAGTGTTTCTTGCATTGTAAGAGAACAAAATTAGCCAGTCTACCGTGATTGTGGACATTCTCACTTAAAAACACTTTTCCGAACTTTGTTAAATTGTACACGAGTGGGTGTAAGTGATCCAATAGGAAGTATTCATAATAGGATCAGAGAAAACTCTAATTCTGGTGGAGAAAAACCTTTGTGTCATTGAAGGATCCACAACTAGAAATATAAGGATTACTACTAAAACCATCATCAACTGTAAGTTCAATTATCAATAACCTTCAACCATTTTGAAGACCAAAGCAATCCACTATCAGACTTTGTAAAAAGACTTTCCAGGGATAAAATATTAACTTAAGATCAATTTGAAAATTCAACAATTCAAACACGATTCAAATTGTAAATTTTTCATTTGTAATTATCAACAAAGTCGAAATTATAGAAGATTACTTTTGAACAGAAAAATTGTCTCGGAATCATTTGACTATTTCCTTACTTCAAATATTCCTCATCCTTTCAGTATCCCAATTTCGATTCTCAAAATTAGTAACGTAAATCAAGGTAAGAGAGATAAATTACACCTAGCGTCGTTCAATATAAATCAAAATATAAAAGTATCTGGCTTAACAATTCCTTTCGAAGTTTAGCTTTCCCATATTTTTATATCAAAAATTCTAGATTGTTATTTTCCCGTAATTTACAATTCTACCCAAAAAGTGTCCTTTGACGCTGACACGTCTCCGGACATAACAATTGATAAGCACATAAATCTCCCGTCATTTTTAAGTTCAAGTCAATAGACATAATTCATGCGCTGTGTCTAGTCTGAGGGCCAATGTCATGTGACTCGGTCTATCTTTGATAAAAAATACAACACCATGATTTTTTATTTAAAAATCACTGTTGTTGGCTAATATTGATCAGCATATAAATGTACAGAAATTTAAAAGTCCAAGTCAATAGACATAATTTATGCGCTGTGTCTAGTCCGTGGGCCTAAATCATGCGACTCGATCTGTCTTTGATAAAAAATACAACACAACTATTTTTCCCGTACAAATCATTTTGGTTGGTTAACATTGATGAGCACATAAATATCCAGTCATTGATAAGTCCAAGTTAATGGACATACTGCGTGAGCTGAGTCTAGTCTGTGAGCCTAAGTCCTGTGACTAGTTCTATCTTTGATAAAAAATACAACACAACTATTTTTCCCGTACAAATCATTTTGGTTGGTTAACATTGATGAGCACATAAATATCCAGTCATTGATAAGTCCAAGTTAATGGACATACTGCGTGAGCTGAGTCTAGTCTGTGAGCCTAAGTCCTGTGACTAGTTCTATCTTTGATAAAAAATACAACACAACTATTTTTCCCGTACAAATCATTTTGGTTGGTTAACATTGATGAGCACATAAATATCCAGTCATTGATAAGTCCAAGTTAATGGACATACTGCGTGAGCTGAGTCTAGTCTGTGAGCCTAAGTCCTGTGACTAGTTCTATCTTTGATAAAAAATACAACACAACTATTTTTGCTATAAAAATCATTTTTGGTAACTAATATTGATGGGCACATTAATCTCGAGGCATTTATAAATCCGATTCAGTTGACATAGGAGAAGAAGAAGATTCATTGATAGCAAATAAATCAACACGTTGCTATTGGCAATAAAAATCATTTGTACTTACGAATATTGATGAGCACATAATTTTCCTTGCATCTTTGGACTACTCCGCCCAACCGAAATTCCCGTTATGGCGTTTAATGGGTTTCGACGCTTTTTCCTTCTTATTTTCCACTACCCCAGCAAAGCAAAAAATTTTTGGATACCAAAAAAAAAGCACATAAATAGCACATAATTTAGGTGTTTTCAAAATGGCCGCCAAATCACTCGATTTCGCTAAATTTACGGAGGTCTGAAAACCAGGGTCGATCAGCGATCCCATAGAGGGTGCTACTTAGATCTCAACTTACCAAACCACCGTACTAATTACGGAAGTGCTTCTTTTGCTGTCTCAGCAGCCAAACTGTGGAACTCCCTACCGTTAGAAATAAGAGAAATTACGTCACCGAGTGTTTTTGGTTGTTCTCTCTCTAAATATTTATTCAATAAACTGAAAACCGATGTTGAGAAATAGAAGATTCTCTCCTGAATGAGGATAGCAATGAGATGAGAATGTATAAATGACTATCCTTCTCCCTAAAGTTACTACTTGGTTGTGAATGAAATAAAAATGGTAACCAAATTATGTATTAGTCTGTTTTTATGCAAATGAGTGAAAAGTAATGAAGTGAATGACTTAATATAAGGATACTTAGAATAGAATATGAATAATTGATTTGACTTTAAATATGCCTTAAATTGATGAACAAAATGAGAAATGAACAAAAAAAAAACGGTGAATAATGATAAAAAATGATGAAAAATGAATAATGATGATATGATGTTATTTGAAATGAATTGTGTAATATGTAACTATTTGTGAATGAACTTTTGAATGTAAAATATTGATACTCAATTTGAACACTTTGGAATGTATCGTGACAAAACGAAAAATAATGTAAAAATATGTATTTGATTCTTAAAAGTCCTTAGTGGGCCACCATGTCCCAGGACTCAATAAATGCTTCTCTCTCTCTCTCTCTCTCTCTCTC
>NW_021680486.1:155671-215474 GCF_001412515.2 Diachasma alloeum
CTCTCTCTCTCTCTCTCTCTCTCTCTCTCTCTCTCTCTCTCTCTCTCTCTCTCTCTCTCTTTCTCGCCATTTTTCTGTCCGTAATGATTCTTTATCGGAACGTTGAAGCTCGTGCGGAGAATTCATAAGAACACTTGGAAAAAATTTAACATGATAAACAAGAATAGATTGAAATTTTTCCTTTTGATATCCTATGGGAAATTGAAAGAAATTAGTATACATTTTGTTACTGTCAATTCTTAAAATCGATCCATTTCCGATCATGTTCCTGAAGGTTTTACTGTGTGACTCGTCAAAATGGCCACGATATGACTGTCTTCAAGCAATACTTTACAATTTAATTCGAATTATAGATGTCCACATATGTGTCGTCTTTTAGAATAGAAAGCTAATGTTAGATTCGCGGGGATATTAGCTTTCTATGGTGAGTAATGGAGAACTATACCGCCTTAATATACAACCCCTTCATTTAAGTATTGAATGGTGTCTGAAGGTGTACAAGATAAACAGCAACAAATAAGTTCAAACGGAAATAATGTGAGTGGCTTATAATCTTCCCTAAATAAAAAAAAAGATATTGAAATAATACACTGGATTCCTATTACTCTTACTGAATTATAATTCAGGCCGAAACAAAAGTTCAAATTAAAAACACGGAAACTAAACCTCCTCTACTACAAATGTCTCGTAAACAGAAATTGAAGAATAAAAATCAATGACAACGAAAACCGAAAAAAAATACTGTTCGGTTAGGCCATCCGTTACCCCAGTCAATGAGGGAAAATACTTTCTCGATTTATATCCGCTCTGATCACAAAGCTTTTCCGATACAAACTCTTCGATTTACTGATGATCTCTACAAGATTCCCATATATACGACGAAATATCTATCTATCTCTCCGTTCTTCTAACCCTATTTCGAGCTCTGATCTAATTAACGCATTTATCGGCTAAAATCACAACGTTTTTGACTACCGTAGAGGCTCACCCATTCATAAACAAAATAATCAATCACCATGCTCTCCGGCCTTGTCGGTCAAACTCGATATAACTCGATATAAGCTAAATGCCAGGATGCAGGCCGCCTGATCAGAATGTGGATCCTTTCTATTCCTTCGTTATCCCCGCGTAGCGACTGTCACCCTTAACTGGGGACACAAGAGTGCATGGGCCCCGTGAGCAAACCTCCACCAACAATTCACCAAAGTATTATATAAATCTCACGCAAGACCCAGACTCGTCGTTGCTCAGAACGCGGTACGCTGATCCTCCAAATGACGCCACTGATTTTCTGGAGAAATCCCTTTGTAGCCCTTGTGACAAGGCACAATTATTTATTTTTATTATTTTTATTTCACATTTTTCCACAAACACACTCAGCCCCCAAAAATATAAATCCCGCCACCGATGGATTGCCCTTCCCCAGATTTTTCCCCTCGTCACCCCTTTACCCTCACCCATGGAATTAACCACGAACACCCACCGAAGCAAGCCATCAGTTCCGGCTCACCCAACTCGACCGCAGAGGCCGGTGCCCCTTGAAGACGCCCCAGATAGCAGCCCTAGAAATCCGCCGCCCTCGAGATGCCTCATTGACACATCCGTGGACATTGATGGAGGACACAGTGAGATCGTCCTGATTGGTCGCGATCTCTCGAAGATGCCCTGACAGAAGGAGCGAATGAATATGACGACTGGCGAATCCGCGCGAAAGACGAAGGAGAGTAATGAAGAGAGGAGAAAGACTCACTCGTGCAACAGCTGCCCTGTGAATTGCCACGTTCGTTACAAAAATTGAGATAGTGAACGGAGGAAAATACCCCGGAAGTTAACCCATTGTAATATTTGCGGAAAAGAGGATTTTTGGTGGTCCATACGAGCTTATCCCAGCTCTAGATTTTGTGCCCTGGATTTTGAGAGGTGGAACGAAAACCCTGTCATTTGGAGGATTTATCTGGACGTGCGGAGTGCTCTTGGAAGTCGACGTGAGTACGAGTTATTCCCCTCATTTCCCCCTTGCCACCGAGTGTTGTCCTATTCTATCCCCCCAACGGTGCTCCACACTTATTTTTCCATTTCTCCCCTTTGATTTCTTTTCACATTATATTATTCTTAGAGTTCATAATTCCCCTACACATGACTAGATTCTCCCCATTTTTATAAACATTAGAATCGCCCCCGTTGACGTGTACAAAAGTTGCCTGGCCTCCCCCACTACCCTAGATCTCACGAAAAGTGCTTATTAACGTCTCTTGATGATTTACTTTGTAGTTAAGTTGAATACAGTTGGTTCCTCAGAATATCCCTTATTTGTCCCTTTTCTTTAATTGCCCAGATCCTCATTTCAGGAATTATAAATAATATAAATTAAGGAAAAGGTCACACCCCTTCCGCAGCGGCCGCAAATGGCCTCCGGTGCTGTCCTCGTAGGCCAACCTCTCAACTGGATGTCCACCCAGATGAGAAACACGAAAATTTCCCACAAAAAAGATAATACACGGATACAAATCTTACTGATGCAACAGTGGATTGATGGCTACACAGAGGGACGAAGAGAAGGCGGAGATCTTACTCGTGCACTCGGCCCTACGTCACTTCCGCTCCTAGTCTCTCAATTGGAGTGGTAAATCTCATGCAGGACCAATGAACATATCGTTCACATTGTGCTCTTTAGTGACGCCGCCTTCGGTACAAATATTTAGTTACCGTCTAAGATGTAGACTTGACTCCGGTGGACTTCTCCTCCAATCAGGAAGTTCGGTTCAGGTTCATCTAATGACGCCGTCCCGCCCCCTCAAAATGCCAGCGACAGCTGCCAAATTAAGTTCCCGAATTACTCGCCCATTTCCCCTGGATTCATGTGAATCATCGGGATCTGATAGGTACTGCCTCCATATAGCTGATTTATGAAGGTCGCCAGAATTTGAATGGGTTTCGATAATGTGGTGACAAGTGGGTGTTTACTCGTGGTGTTGACCCTTCAGTTGGTCTCCAAAAAAGTATTCCGCAGTGTGGTCTCTCTCCAGGGTGCTGGTCGACCTCAAGAGTGCTGTGGTGTGTTGAGGATTATCTCCAGTGATTCCCAGATTCTTCGCCCTGTTGAAATTGGAGCCTGGGTCCCGGTGTCTGTTCCCTAACCTCTAACCTAACATGGAGCCGGATATTTACTCCCCTTTATTAGATTTATCCGTCTTTCCCCGCATTTTCTACACATCTAACCAAGAACAATGCTCTCAACATCATGGAGTCAAAAGTCTCAAATTCCCTTATTTGATTATAAGGTTTACATTCATGATTTGCGTGGCAAGATTTTTTAGAATCTTACGAATCGTGA
Source organism: Diachasma alloeum (assembly GCF_001412515.2). Lineage (NCBI taxonomy): Eukaryota > Metazoa > Arthropoda > Insecta > Hymenoptera > Braconidae > Diachasma > Diachasma alloeum. The sequence continues at coordinate 159,006 of NW_021680486.1, forward strand.
ATTTCGATATTGGTCCACGAGTTTCTGCTTCGTTGAATTAATGTTGAAAACTATGATTATATTACTGAAAAAAACTACAATCTCAAATTAACTAGCATTTTATAAGAAGATGTTAACATCGCGATTAAATGTGAAGATCGCCGCAATATGAGAATGCATCGTTCGATTTGTATTTTTCACCGTCCTTCACTTTGCGACAAGTATCAACTTCAATTTTAACTTAACCAGCACTTTACAAACAGATATTATCTTATTCCTGACTAACCAACCATTCATGGTCAATTGAGAGGCTTATCATTCAGGTTTTTCGGTGACTTATCCAATTTTTTTCTGTTTCTCAATCAGTGGCCTTGACCAAGGTCATTATGCAGAGAGAGTTACCAGAAACTGAATGCAAAGGAAATTATCCTGATATTGTCAGCTATATTTTGGTAAATGTAGAGTGGTTTCATCAGCTTGTGATAATATACACATTCGCCTTGCGGTTACAGCATTTTGTTCTTTGTTTTCTAAATCGAAGATTCAATCATCCTTATCACATGCCCTATCTGCATCAGCCATTTGCTATACGCCAGATTCGGTCAATTGCGTTATTGTTAAATATGTGGACATATAGCATTGTCAGCGTGACACTTGCCAGCGTAACTGGATTATGCTAAGCAAGTGATGCAATATAAACAATCAATGTATTATGTAAGAGATGGTTGAATCTGCACAGATCAGACCTGAATTGGACTCCGACGCGTAAAAAAGTCAAAATGAGGGGGGTAACTCGTACTCACGAAGGGACTTCACTNGCAGCTAATGCACGAGTGACGGTCTCTTCTTTTCCTTCGCGATTCGTGGGGGTTCGTCAGGTGTCGATGTCCTTCGGGTTTTAATTCGGGAGCAATCGGGGCCAATCAGCACGGGTGAGTGGTGACGATGACCACAATCCAGGGATGTCTCACAATGGATTATTGCAGGTGTTGAATATTCGGGGGTCCAGTATGGGGAATTTCCAGGAGGCGTTGGCTTCTCCAATTGATCGGGTGGGGCCGGAACTGATGTCTTCCTTCGGTTGATGTCTTCGTGATGTCCAGGGGCGGGGGTAGAGGGGCGATGAGGGGAAAAGTCTGGGGAAGGAATATCCAACGGTGGCGGGATTTACCTTTTAGGGGGCAGTGTGTAGTGGGAAAAAATATGTAGAAAAATAATAAAAAATAAAGGAATATGCCTCGTCACAATACTTTTCGTTTTAATTACGTTGCACTATTTACAATGGAGGAATTGAAAAAATCTGTAAGTGTAGTGAAACAACGAATATGTCTGGAATTTTGTGCCCTATTAGATTACTCCGGAGGAGTTGCGCACGGTTTATTAGTGAAATATGTTGGCCGCAATGCATTACATAAACGAACAATACAACGCTGGCTCTATTCCTACCAACGACGTTGAACATCCGCTGAAGATGAGACATGAGAGACAGAATCGCAGAAGCTCTCCGCCAGTCACCTACAGTGAGTGTCAACAATCTTTCCACCCAACTTGGTATTCCTCATTCGACTGAGCGGAGCAGAGAGTACTAACCAAAGATTTAGGTCTGGTCAATAAATTGGCAACATAGATAACTCACAGTTTAACTGATGATCAAAAAGAATTTCGATATAAAGCTGCACGTGGCAACTTGGCGTGGTCGACGTAAGAAAAATATACTTTCTAGGCTCCTGTGGGTAGATGAGAGTTGGGTCGAATTTTATACCCCTTTTCAAAAACATCAATCACGAACTTGGGTGGAACGACGTACGCCAGCGCCAAGATTATAATGTGCAGAACTTCACGAACGGAAGATACTGCTGATAGTAACAATGGATATAAAAGAGATCGCTTTTTGGACGACTTATGCAGAAAATACAACTATAACATCTGAACGGTATAAGGCGTTTTTGGAGGGCAATACGTCCAAATGGGCACAAGAACATCACATAACAAGTCCCCTTATATTACACGATAACGCAAGACTACATAAAACACATCGTTCGGTAGTTAATTGACAATGAAGATTGGGTAGAACTTTATCATCCACCTTATTCTCCCGATATGAATCCATGTGATTTCAATCGCTTTGATCACGTGAAGAGGAAATTGTCAGGCACTCGTTACAACAGCAAAGAGCAGTTAGATATTGAGTGACATAGGATCAGGGATCGGCATAATCGTAATCGAGGATTATGATTAATGAATTACATCATCAATTACATAATCTGAAGACAAAATTTTTAGGGTTTTCCGGTAATCAACAATTAAATTGGAATATTCTCGAATACTTCGTTAATCGGCAATCAAGGTCAGCAATAACCGATTAAATTAATTAATCAATAACTGACATTCCAATTATTTGATTTATCTAATTAATTTTTTAATCACATCCGATAAATATATGATTATTTAGGTAAATATTAATGGAAGCTGGAGATTATTCGATTTTTTAATTAACCTCTACTCAAGATCCTGAATTTTTCAATTTTATAAGCAATCAGTAATTGAAATTCACCATTATTCAATTACTTAATCAATTATTTATTAACAATGAAAAATATTTGAAAACTAAAATGATTATGTATCAGGATTGCCTGTATATTTGATGTTTTTTGGATTCCTATATGCATTTATTATGAGTGCTGGTCTTGTGGTAGCGGATAGAGGACACTCCACTGTATTGTGAAAATAAAATCCCTTGATAGCATAACATAACACAATACATTTAATGATAATTTTCCAATAATGTTCAACAAGGCACATTACCGAATCATCTCGGATATCAACAAAAAAAATAGATTCTAGATTATCATAATTAACAAAAACGGAAATAAATAGAAATTTCCCTCTTTTCCCTCCATACATGCACGAAATTTTTATGCAACTTTGAACTAAAAAAACAAATGTCATAAATGACTTAGAAACAAAATTGAATAATAACCAATATGTCAAAATACTTCGCTTCCTCTAAAAAATTCTATTGATTTCCTTTAAAACTCTACAAGAATTCTATGAGAATTTTCTTAAAATCCTATCGAAAAATTTCATTTTTTGCACCAATTCTGTTAAAAATTCTGTAATTTTTCTATGCATTTGTTAATAGATATTTGTTCATAGAGTAAAGCCGATGAAGGTCGATTTTTCTATATAACTTATTCTTTTGAAATTCATCTTATGCGAATTTTTGGGCATGAATTTTCCAAGTTTCATTTTGTGATTTTAATATGAGGAACAAATAAAATTTAAAAAATTTGAAAAAATTTTTATTGAATTTGATATGATTACATGGAAAAAATCATAATATTAAATTTAAAACATCTAAAATAAGAGGTCTTCATGCCTCATTTTTTCTAAAAGAATGAGTATTTAATAATCTGACAGAGTAATCGATTAATTTTCAGTTCTGATTACGAATTATTCAATCAAAGAAGTCTTGAGTTGAACTAACATGTAATCAAATATTCAAATAATTTTTGAGTCAGATTAACGCATAATTAATTAATTAAATAATTTCTCAGTCAGATGAACGCTTAATGAAATAATTAAATAATTTTTTAAATTGATTGATGATTGATAGAGTAATTCATCAATACAACTTGCGATTGATGAATTATTATGCAATCAGGCACATTTACGTTATGGTTATCGATTGATTGAATGTTCAAGAGTTTTGAGTCCTGATTGCCGATTTGTCTTGTAATAAAAAAATCAGTGGAGGGATTAATGGATTACAACTGTAACCATCAATCTGAGCTGTAATCATTACCAAAGTAATGATTAATGCCGATCCCTGCATAGGATGATTTCTATTTTGAATGAAAATGGCACTCTACATGGTGTTTGAGAATTGCTAGCATTCTGGGAATGCGTCGTCACTAATGGAGGAGATTACTGAATTACTGAATATTATGAATGTATCATTGTATATCGGTTATCGCTTGTTAAGATATAAAAAATGAAATGTGTGACACCAGAAGTGGGATGACCTAATATAATCAAGTGATAAATTCTCATTTTGAAATGCAGATAAACTATTGGTGGGATTTAACCCTTCAAATCTAGAACCCACTACAATTATAGGTACGCCTCACGCTGGATACAACACTTTTCTGGAACACTCATCAAGTCATCAAAGACACTACTGATTCACTTTTATCTGACAACAGTCCATTTAATGAAAACCTTTTCCGTTGTTCATGAGTTCGGAAAATAACTCAGAATGTGCTTGACCGTCTCCTCCTTTTTGATAGTAAATATTTACCAGCTATGGAATTCTTGTACTGAACATACTTCAGCATTTGCCGTCTGACAAATTCGACTGCATCTCATGTAATTCGTGAAGACAAATACGAGACTGAGATTAAGAACACATGAAGAAAGCTACCCTGATAATCTATCAGATGTGTGGCGGTTAGATGTATAGAAACACAATAATAACTCATGGTTGTGGAATATAAAGGCGTTGTATTTATCGCAGAGAGATGTGTTTACATCGATCGGACTGAATTCGACTGAACTGACTGACTGAGCTCTTCGTCAGGTAGCGTGCGAGTTTAAATACCTTCTGTTACGAAAGGTTCGAGAACCATCCCGAAATTCCGTGAGGGACACGGATTGGTTTTTATTTGTCCTGAACGCAAACATGTAGAATGTTTGAGACGCGCTAAATCCACACCGAAAATATTAATAGCAGAGATACTGCGTTCGCGCTATCCCGGATAAAAAAAAAATTCTAAGAGAATCAGAATTTAGAGAGAAAAAATTTCCGCTTCACCCAGCCGGGAATCGAACCCGGGTCTCCCAGATACACGCCGGGCACTCTTACCGACTAAGCTACCGGGAACCATAGAAATTAATTTAAATTAGTTTATTTAAATTAATTTGTTGNGAGAATTAGAATTTAGAGAGAAAAAATTTCCGCTTCACCCAGCCGGGAATCGAACCCGGGTCTCCCAGATACACGCCGGGCACTCTTACCGACTAAGCTACCGGGAACCATAGAAATTAATTTAAATTAGTTTATTTAAATTAATTTGTTGTGGCTCGCACCACAAGTACTCCCCTGCTGCGGAAAAGAAAACGAAAACAAATAACGCAAAACGAAACGAAAAGAAAATCAATAATACCGCTTGTCGCGAATAGCTGATGTAGTTTAGCGAAATCTGACGCGCTTTTGTATTGATGACGCAGATGAGCCAGCGTCGCAATATGATGGGCGATACGACGACGAACGTCAATATGTTCCAGGTTGAGGTGACTCAGGTGAAGGCGGTGCAGTGAGCGTCCCATTGCTGTCATCAGGGGCGTCATTGTTCTCATCATTACCGTCGTGCTCGTCATGTGAGAGCGAAAAAACGGGTTTGAGGCGGTCAATGGAAACCACGGTATTTTCGCCTCTGATCTGTACGATAAAAAGTTTCTCATGCCTCGCTATGACTCGGTGAGGTCCCTCGTATGGGGACGTGAAGGCGTGATGAGGCACGTCGCGGCGAACGAGGATATGCGAGCAATTCGCGAGCTCCTTGAAGACAAATATCTTCCTCTGGCCATGGTGGGCGACGGGTTTAGGAGCGAGGTCGGCAAAGTGATCCCTTACACGTTCTGCGATGTTGGCTGGCGGGAGCCCGCGTCGTGGTGAAGGAGCGAGAAAATCTCCCGGTAGTCGTATCGGCTCTCCGTAGATGACATCGGCAGGAGTCGCGCCGAAATCTTCTTTCCAGGTGGCGCGAATTCCGAGGAGCACGATGGGCCGCCTGTCCACCCACGAGTCGCTTTAGTGACAGCGGATTGCATCCTTCAGCTGACGGTGTAGACGTTCCACCATTTCATTCGACTGTGGATGGAGCATGGTGGTGTGAATGTATCTGCTGTCAAGGAGGCGAGCGAGAGCGTTAAACAGCCGACTCTCAAACTGCGTCACTTGGTCGGTCGTAATGCGGAGAGGTACCTCGTAGCAGCAGATCCACCCAGAGAAAAGCGTTTGGGCGACACTCTCGGCTTCAGTTTTCTCGTTGGGGAATGCCTCTGGAAATCGGGTGAAGCGGTCGATGATCGTCAGGCAGTTGCGATACCCTCTGGACGGGACGTATGGTCCGATGACGTCCACGTGGATATGCTCCAAGCGCCATGTACGTCCTAGAAAATCTTGAATAGGTGATGAAAGATGACGGGATACCTTATTACGTTGGCATGCTGGGCATGCGTGGGCCCGCAGTCGGCAGTCTCGGTTAATGCATGGCCGCACCTACCATTGCGTCACCAGCTTCGTTGACCCCCGTGCTCCAGGATGGCTGACGCTATGGAGAGCGTCGAAAATTCTCTTCCTCAGCGGTGCAGGAACCAAAGGGCGAATCAGATTGCCAGACACGTCACAGTAGATTGATGTGGCGCAATCTGGGATGTTAACAGGTCGAAGGGCGAGAGCATCATGTTATCTACCCTGGAGGCGTTGCTGGACCTCCTCATCGGCGGCTTGGGCAAGCTCATTCTTGGAGACTGCTGCGGAAATTTCCTCGATGCAAGAGAGAGAGAGCGTCGGCGACAACGTTGTCCTTGCCGGCCACGTGTTGGATGTCGGTCGAAAATTGGCCGGTGAAATCCAGGCGACGGAATTGCCATGGCGTCGCTCTGTCGGGGTCCTGGGCGAAGGCGTGAAGCAGCGGCTGATGATCGGTGAAGATCGTGACGTGCCTTGCCTCAAAATTATACCGGAACTTTCGCACGGCAGCGTAGATAGCATGAATCTCTCTGTCATAAGGGCAGAATTTCCTCAGCGCCGGTTGTAGTTTCTGGTTCAAGAAAGCTAGCGGTTCCCAGACAGCTCCGTACTCTCGTATTCACTCTCAAATAGCGTACTCGGAAGCGTCGGTGGAGATGGCCAACGGGTGTGTCGTGTTCGGATAGACCAGCAACGTTGATTTTGGCAACTCCTCTTTGCAGGCGGCGAAAGCGGCATCACCGTCCGGTGTTTAGGTAATGGAGTGAGAGCCTTTGACTGAAGAACTCTAAGTTTCTTTGTACAGAGGAGCCTGAAATTCAGCAGCATCCTTAAGGAACTTGCGATAAAAATTAATCATACCTAGAAACTCACGCAGTTTTCGGAAACTTTCGCAGTTTTCGTATCATTTTGTCGAACTCCGCCTTGGCGATTTTGAGTTTGTCGGAGGCGAGCCGTCGTGCCTTGCTGGATGCAGGAGGTCAAGATGTAGTGGCAATATGGTGCAGCCTCGTATGTTTGGCTGGCAGGCGGATTCCTTCAGGTTCCGTCAGGTTGGGAAACTGCGAGGAGGTCCGACCATGAAGAGTCGACAGGCGTAGCCTTGATTTCTGAAACAATACTCGATAGTGACACTTTACATGGGGTCATGTACGCGACTACGAAGCGCCATGTGAAGTCCCTTCTGAGGCGAAGGTTGAGCGATAGTGTTATACAGCCGTATGGGTTGATCGTCGATCGGTTTGCTGTCATAAGCATATAGTTGACTCTTGTCTTTACCCCAGGAGCGAGAGACTTCGGGAATGTGCAGAGATCAGCACCAATTTCCACGAGATATTGGATTTTGGTGGCGCGATCCGTTACGAAGAGGCGGTTTGATTTGAAAGAGATAACGTTAACCGCCTATAACGATCCATCGGGGAGTTTCCTTTTAGCGAGCAAGGCGGCTTGCAACGTTCAGCCCTGTCGCCGAATTTTTGATGATACCAGCACTTATTGTTGTCGGGTGTTGGCGAGGTTGCTCGAGAGCGGGAGCGATGTCGAGAGTGAGAGCGAGAGTGTGCGATGCTTTGCCCCTTCAGAGCAGATTCTAGTTCGCTGATCGAAGCGTCGAGGCAAGACGAGCGCGCCTTCGAGGGCGGAGGGCGATAGCTCCTGGACGTCATTCATATGCGCTGCCGACAATGTAATCTCGTGCAGTCTGTCGACAAACATTGCCAACCTGTCGAGGGCCATGTCGGCTTGCGATGCGAGAATGGACTGCATCATCATCGACAGTCGGCTGAGCCACTTGGTGCATGGAATGTTGTCAGGAACCGTATCGTCGAGCTCCTGAGTTGACGTAAGCACTGCGATGGCTTCCTGTCCTCCAATACCTCTCGGTCGAGAAGCTGCTGGAGTCACGCATCTCGGGAGAGCATGACGCGTTCGACGAGTGTCGCCTTGAGGCGTGTGTGGGGCGTCTCCGTGGGCACGTTTAGGAGTATGTCCTGCACATCAACAGCGGCCTTGGTGCCGAGATTTGACGAGGCGTAGTAATATCTCGTTATTTCGTCAGTAATTCCGACGCGGTGAAACTGACCTTCAAGCTGCGCGAACCACAAAGCTGGGCGTTCGGCATTGAAGGCGGGACATCCTACCGAAACGCGTTGGAGCGGTGCTCCACTATTAGACACGTTATCCGGCATAATAATGACACCGAATTAATGCTAAAAATCTCAAAAATGTTCAGTGTAGCACAACGTCCTTGGTTGCTCAGCAATGCACCGATATTCACAAAAACTCGAACGGAGCGTGTGAAGGACACGACACATGACCGAGTGCGATACACAAAACCAACTCACCAAGTGCACGACCGAAATGCACTCGAATTTCTCGGAATATTCGCGAGCGTTAACACGATATAATTAGTGGTGAAAATGCGAAAAACTATTCACTTGATCACGTCGGGGTCAACAGTTGTGGCGGTTAGGTGTTGGGACGTATTTGGCACCTCTGCGGATGGTAGAAAAATACGTATCCCTCGGCGACCAACGGCAAACAAAGAAACAAAATGTTGGGCGCTAGCACGTAAGTAGCTAATAGGGGGGGGGGGTTCTGGATATAAACTCTTGATTTTTGTCGATCTGCTCGAGTGAGGAGGAGGGGGGAGGGGATCACATGTGAGATTTTTCCTCCCGTAACTATTTTGACCCATATGACCTTTCTGACCCTTATTTTCAAAATCTGATTTTCAAATTTTATTTTTAAATTTTTTTTTACAATTTTCATATTTTTTCATTTTCAAAATCAAATTTATACTTGGATTTCAAAAACAATAAACTGGTAGTCCTGGTGCAAGCGATAGTGATTTACTTTTTTATTGATTCCCCGTTTTTATAAATATTGTGAATCAATAGGGAATCGAACCCGGATCAGTCATGTGTTGAGTAAGTATGCTAGTGCTTACACCAGGACTACCAGCTTAGTAGTTTCAGAAATATTTTCGTTTATATGTATTGATCTATTGGGGGAGTAAAAGTCATATCGGCTGTTGTGTCTATTGTTGATGATTATTTCCAAATATTCCTCAGTTTTTCAAGAAATGGTCACCTCTTCCGCAAATTTGTTTCCGTTACCATTTTTTTTGAGAACAGAATGATTGTTATTCTTTCTCAGAACGATTCATCCATTGACATGATGTGTACTGGGGGTGGAAGGTATAAGAGCGTGACTTCAAGTGGTTTGATCATCAGAACCAAAATGGATTTAACACCAGCAGAGAATTATTTGATGGAGGGTACCATTCCAACTGAGTTATACTGATATCATTGAGAAACATTTTGGCAATGATCCACCATGCTATGTCTTCGACTTCCTTTATGATATCTTCGATTTCGAGCATCGGATGGAAATCGTGAAAAAGAATCGAGAGGAAATGCAAAATACTTCTGGATTATCTTTACCTGCTCTCTTTGATCTCAAATCCAGCATCATTGAAAAATCTATCGAGACTATATTAACGAGACTGGAGAATGAATAGAGGAAAAAAGTGAACGAGGTTTCTTCTACCATCGAGAGGATGATGTTGGATGAAGAGGATGGTGAAAAGGCTTCGATTTTATCGATTCTCGGATATTTGTATGGAATGAAATTGACATTGAAATGGAAGTTTGAGAGTCTTAAGAATTATCAGTGTTGTAAAAAGCTTGCAGACAATATGCAATAAAAATTCTTTTTTATCATTCAAATGTATTCATTTATTTATTCATTAATCCCATAGAAAAAATACATGATTATTTTAGATATTTTTTAAAATCATTTCCTTCACTCCACCAATGAGAGGATGATATTCGATAATTCGATCATGCAAGATCCAGCAATAAGCTGCAGTAGTATTGGGGAATATCTGCGTCGATTCGAATTCAAGTCGAATATCCACAGGTCCAGTTTTCAGGAACTCGTTCTGCTTGGAGCAATCGATGACGATAAGCGGTGCTGTCTTCAAGAATGCATCCTTGTTCAGCAAGGGCTGAGGCTCCTTACCATAGTAAGAAGTCACAGTCGGTAATGTGAGAACAGTTTCAGTGTCTTGCACGAAATAGAATTTATTATGTCCCTCATCAATATTAGGGATTGAATTGTATGTTACGAATAACACAAGCCCTACACTGTAGGTTTTCAAAGGTGATAACTCAATCGGTGGAAAATAATATGCCTGCAGTACAGAAGATGTACCCGACAATGTTAACGTGAAAGAGTCACCCATGATGGTTAGCGTTGAGCTGATCTGCCACCGACGTGGATCGCTGCTTTTATGACAATTGATTAGAAAGGAATTTGAGACATAAATGTGCACAAATAATTGTATCATAGTCTTGATAATTTTTGTAATTGCATTTCACTATACTACCAGCACCGAGATAATTTACTAAATCTTGAGGTGGACGCAAGTTGCCAAAGCTATCGAAATAAATGAGATCTTTATTCCGCTTTTTATAAGCAACCCAATGGGTGCCAGGTCCCTCACTGTCATGAAGATCAACTACAGCGGATTCATGCTTTCAAGGACCATTATTCGGCATACCATTTCTCATATACACACCTCGAAAATGTGGAATTTTCATTGCTTTAGCAAATTTTAGTATGTCATTATCGGTGAGCGCTCGGTGTGGTAGTCTTACACGTTTTTTTAACTCAAATGAAGTCCCAAACCTTGCTTATAAGGCTTCAAATACAACCCTTCACCCGGAGCAACATCTTCCATATTCCGATTATGTCGTTTACTCTCCTCAAGGGCTTCCCTAGCAGCCTTAGCGTCATTGACAGCTTTTGCAATGCCCGCAGTACCACCTGCTAAAGACCCTGTAGCACTAAGTCTAGCGAAGAGAGGGATCAGAAAAGCGGGCAAAATTTCACCGGTTTTTGTTGAAACAGGTAGAAAGCGAGGCAAGGCTCGAATTTCCTTCCTTCCTCCAGCATTTTTCACAGCTTCACGTGCCCCCTTCAATGCTGTTTTCACAGCATTTACTCCTGGAAGCATCGAAGCTTTAGAAGCATCAATAATCTGACATAATGGGATATTCTTCTTCTTTTTTCGCTTGCTACCCTCTCCGATGTTTCCCTTCGGAACTCGGCCAGTCCATTTTTTCAGCTTATGTCCTTTCCCAGTTTTCTTTCTCCTCCTCGTATCAGTTTTCCTCTTCTTACGAACACCCATCCCGAATTTCTTTTTAGCCTTCATGGTGTTCGTCACTCCCCAAGCTACTGCCTTTTCAGCAAGACCGGCGTCCTTCGCCAACACGCGACTCCAAGCTCGTTGTTCTAAAATACTATCAGCGTTGTGTCTAGCAGGCAAGTTTTCTCTGTTCTGAGAATAGTNAATGAATAGAGGAAAAAAGTGAACGAGGTTTCTTCTACCATCGAGAGGATGATGTTGGATGAAGAGGATGGTGAAAAGGCTTCGATTTTATCGATTCTCGGATATTTGTATGGAATGAAATTGACATTGAAATGGAAGTTTGAGAGTCTTAAGAATTATCAGTGTTGTAAAAAGCTTGCAGACAATATGCAATAAAAATTCTTTTTTATCATTCAAATGTATTCATTTATTTATTCATTAATCCCATAGAAAAAATACATGATTATTTTAGATATTTTTTAAAATCATTTCCTTCACTCCACCAATGAGAGGATGATATTCGATAATTCGATCATGCAAGATCCNCGATCACCACGAGCCAATCGTTTAGCTAATTTGGTTCCTGGTCCACAGTAACTATAACCCGGCGCATGTAATTCCACAGGTAAGTTATTAATCACTTTATTCACAAAACCTTCACCGCTGCGCTCTCTTTTACGTTTGCACGTNTAATTCGATCATGCAAGATCCAGCAATAAGCTGCAGTAGTATTGGGGAATATCTGCGTCGATTCGAATTCAAGTCGAATATCCACAGGTCCAGTTTTCAGGAACTCGTTCTGCTTGGAGCAATCGATGACGATAAGCGGTGCTGTCTTCAAGAATGCATCCTTGTTCAGCAAGGGCTGAGGCTCCTTACCATAGTAAGAAGTCACAGTCGGTAATGTGAGNTGACTGGAACCATATAAATACAGCGTATTTATAGCTGATGCGGCAGTCGTGAAGATGAAGTTCAAGCGGCAAAATGTGAAACTCCCTGTTATCAATTTCGATCAAATTGTTCTACAAAAAAAGGGTGGGGGAATGAATCGACATGGTTCTCTTTTACCGAATTGCTTGCGTGCAGTGATTTGTGGACCTTCAAACTGTGGTAAAACAAATGTCTTGTTTGCACTAATCACTCATCCAAATGGATTGAANATAGAATTTATTATGTCCCTCATCAATATTAGGGATTGAATTGTATGTTACGAATAACACAAGCCCTACACTGTAGGTTTTCAAAGGTGATAACTCAATCGGTGGAAAATAATATGCCTGCAGTACAGAAGATGTACCCGACAATGTTAACGTGAAAGAGTCACCCATGATGGTTAGCGTTGAGCTGATCTGCCACCGACGTGGATCGCTGCTTTTATGACAATTGATTAGAAAGGAATTTGAGACATAAATGTGCACAAATAATTGTATCATAGTCTTGATAATTTTTGTAATTGCNCTTGAAGCAGTTGTTAGAATCTACAAAAGTTATTGAATATTTTCCATTCAGCGATCACGAGGAGGTGATCAAACCTGAAGATGCTCGCCTCAACTCCATCATAATCTTCGATGATGTTGCTTGTGAGAAACAAGACAATATGAGAGCATTTTTTTGTATGAGACGACATCAAAACGTAGACTGTTTCTATCTCTGTCAGACTTATGCTCGTATCTCGAAGCATTTAGTGCTGGATAATACGAATTTTCTCATACTTTTTCGTCAAGAGGGGATGAACTTGAAACATATTTATGATGAACAGGTGAATACTGATATGTCATATACACAATTCAACGATTTGTGCTCAACTTGTTGGAATTTGGGCAAGTATGGATTCATGGTAATTCATAATGATAGTGAATTAAATGATGGACGTTATCGAAGAGGTTTCGATTACTTTATTACCAAAATAAGCAATGATGTTCGAAATTGAAGACAGTGTTCAATTAAAGGTGCACCAATCAACATGCAACAGTGTTGGAAATAGAATCCAATGTTTTGCATCACATTGCTTTAGCAAGTGATGCAATCCGACGTAAACATACAATATTGAAATTAGGTCAAGATGCTGCAAAACGTACTGCAAACGAAGTATTTAAACCAATGATTACACAGCTTGAGAAATTAGTTGAAGCACAATCGAAAAAATCAGGACAAAAGAAAAGAAAATTGTCAAAACGAGGGATATCAATGGTTCTATGGATGGATGTTGGGGATAGTGATGAAGAGAATGATGCGTTCAAAACAGCAGACGAGGATCATAAACAAAAAATCTTCTCGAGTACTCCGCGGCATACAGAATCATCAGCATCAGAACCTTCAATGAGTCTGAATGATTTTTCATTACTCAAAAACCATTCTTCAAGACCGTTGGAGTCGATTGATGAATCATCGACTAAATACCTCAATATATCAAATGCAGAGAACCTGGCACAGTCATATCTCAATAGATTTGGAACAGCAAATGAGAAAGAATTGGACACTGAATTTGGCATTAAAAATTTGAAAGGAGGTTTGAAAATCGGAATTTCAATAGTTTCTTTCAAGGATGATGCAATGATTTTGCAAGATAAACAGTATAAATTAACACCTGGTCTGATGTCATTGATTTTCATGAAATCTCCAGAACCAGAGCATATCACTGAAATTGATAAAAAAGTTTATGTTAAAATTATTGAACGAACGAGTGATTATCGATCTCGCTATCAAGCTGACCAACCTATTAAGAAAAAAAAGAATAAAAAATTTACTAATATTATAGCACCGCTGCTTCAATCATCATCGATTTAAAAAACTGGTACAGCTCTGCTACCGCAATACATGATCGCTCCAAGGACTATCAACCAAAAAATGGATCATGTTTACTAGGATGATCCTAATGAATTAGTAGATAGACTTTGTTTACTCATGGCATCTGAGGCAGCTGGCAATACGAGTCAAACCAATAAAATTTTCTCCATCATCGAAAAGTTACGTGAGGCTGGAATTATATATTAGATGCTGTTCAAGAAAGATTTCATCAGTTCAATCATGAGCGTTGATGTGTTCGATCGACAGTGGGCTTACGGTCGTACTACTACCCCAGGGAGACGAGGTCCTCCAGGTGATGGATTCAAGAGCACACAGGATGGAAACTATGATATTGATAACAAAAAATTATGTAATTTAGCTGATGCAAAGGACCCCTTGGATGCTGTTTCAATGAAAATTCTGACAAGATATAGAACATTCTTGCAAAAAGAGATCATATCACTGAATCAACAGTTGGAGGATTCCCTTCAAGCTCTTCAATCTCAAGTATCTGAGATAATTTTTCAAGCAGAGACGAAGAAGCAGACCGAGAAAATAGCTGCATCAGATAATAATATTCAAGATCATTCCCTAAGCAGAGACAAAGATGAAATTAAAGAAGGCTGAAATAGTGGAGGAGCTTCATAAACCAGCTAGGAGGAATTACACTCGTCGTCATGATGATATTAGAGGTTTGAATAAAACCTGGCAAGTCGATCTAGTGGAGATGAGGGCTTATGCAAATGTCAATAAGGACTATAGGTACGTCCTTACGGTTATTAATATTTTCTCCAAGTATGCATGGGCCATCCCAACCAAAACTAAAAATGGAGTAAATGTGACAAGTGCTATGAATCTTATCTTGAAGGAGGGGTGTATTCCTAAAAAGTTACATGTAGATCAGGGAAAGGAGTTCTATAACAAGAATTTCCAAGCTCTGATGAAAGATGATGATATAAAAATGTACTCCAAATTCAGCAACCTTAAGGCTTCTATGAACGCTTCAATCGTACTCTAAAAAATAAAATGTGGAAACAGTTTTCTCTCAATGGAACGTATAAATGGATTGATACTACAGATGATTTTGTGAAATCCTATAATCATACAAAACACAGCACTATTAAAATGAAGCCGAAAGATGTAACCTTGAAGAATGAGAAGCAGCTGCTGCGAAGTATATATCGAAAACATTCAAGGAATATGATGAAAGGACTAACATTCATAGTAGGCAACAGAGTTCGTATCAGCAAATATAAAACAATCTTCGAGAAAGGATACACCCCCAACTAGACCCCTGAGATCTTCACCATCAGCAAAGTGCAACGAAGCAATCCTGTCACATACAAACTCATGGATGTTCAGAATCAACAAATCGAGAGTGGCTTCTACCAGGAAGAACTTCAAAAAGTCAAGTGTCCAGATGTTTACCTCGTAGAAAAAGTGTTGAAGACAAAAGGCAATAAGAAATATGTGAAATGGATGGGTTTTGATAACACTCATAACAGCTGGATAAATAATGGTGATTTGTAATTTCATATGAAATAAAGATTGAACAATAAAATTAGTTTTTTCAAAAATATGTTTTATTTATTCTCATAATATCCATATGGGAAAATATCTGTCGTATCAGGCAGAATAACTGTCTTATCATCCTCACAATTCAGAGCTAATTTTCTCTGCTTAACAGTGTAAACTTCATGTTTTTTACTGTGAATTAAATACTGAGATTTTACAACATTTCTGTTTGAAAAAAGACACTCTTTGTAATCATCAATTGTAATTGATCTTATCATTGATCCGTTCACCCTTTTAGCATTCTGTTTCTCCCCAGCATCACCCAACATCTTGAAAGTGTAAAGTTTTGCTCGCAAACCTACAAACTCAATCATAATTTTACCATTACACTCATCTTTCATGAGACCCAAAACTTTTTTATTCACTCTAGGCATTCCATATACATTGTCTTCTGGATAATCAGAAGTATCGAACTTGGCAATATCTTCCTTCATACATTCATAAATATTTGGCACAGTGAAGTGATACAACAGGCTATCAGTGTCTGTATACATCAATTTCGCACGCTCACCAAATACACGCTTCACATAATTGTAATGGGAATCGTAAATAAAATTTTTTGACAAATCCAAAATAGCAAAACCAATGAAGATTGGTTTATTGAACATAATCTTAGAGCGATTCAATTGAACAATAACCAAATCATACTCATCATCAAATATAAGACTGCTATGGAAGTTCGGGTGAGCGATGCGAACCTTTGCACCGCATCTCCCACACCATTCAGAGATCAGTTTCACATCTCGATGTTTTCTCACGTTCTCCGTCGTCTTTCCAAACGCTGCATTGTTCATGAGTTTGAAGAAATTTTTCTCAAACTCATTAGATGATTGTTTTCTCTTTTCTGTGTTAAGATCGATGTATGGATTCAACCAGGCTGCTTGGTTAAACTTCAAGAGGCGATGAATTGTGATTACTTTCCTACCCAAATTCAAACACTGTTGTAGATTTCGATAATGTATTACATAAGCTTTTTTCGAATGAAGTGTTGTTATCATCTTCGAACCCTTGCGACCTGGTGGTATAAAATGCTCAGGAGCCAGAGGAAGGTCTTTATGAAGATCATGTAGCTCGATAGGGTAGTCCAAATCCACTTCCAGGATGTATCCAACAGGAGAATCATCAGGAACACTCATTACATCGAAGCCCTCTGGATCAGCCTACTCAAATGATCCATAAGGTAAGTATTGACTCATCGCTGCACCATACAGATTATTAACGTCATAGTACATCAAGTAAGACTCATCTTGATGCTCTTCAAAATCATCCATGCAGCGATTGGTGGCTTTTGCATAACGATTAGTACACTGTGCAACACCACCTCGAATATTTTTTTAAATAAATAGCAGTTTTTCCGCATCAGTGAAAAGTTTATGTCAACACTAGTATGCTTCAACATGGCATCAAAAGCAAGTCCAGGTGCAGTGTAATAATGCAGGGGATCCAGTTTATAAACTGAAAAGCAACTCCTCCGGAAATTCTCGAAAATGTCTGCTAAGAGTAGCACGTCAGTCTTCGGATACAATTCAGAGTATTCCCCTAGAGTTGAGATATTAAATGTCTCCCAGACTAGACACGCATGTGCATAAACTTCCTCTGAAACTCCCTGCTTATTCAGTGTTGAATAAAAATCCTCTCTTGCAGGTAAATGAGGACCGTTAAGTTTCATCCAATTGTCCATGTACTCGTATAGAAATATACCTTTCCATGTCAATAAGTTGAATTTCTCCCCATCATCATCATCATCTTCATGAACGCAATTGGCTTTTATAATTTTTTTATCAGCATCAGTCAGATATGAAGCAAGCTTTTCAAGAATACTCACCATGAATCTGAATGAATCAATAAATCTCAGCTTCACATTTGTCTTGGGTATATATTTTCTGAAAGCTATATACTCTCTTTAGTAATCGGAAGGAGTTCAACTGTTCCTCTAAATTCCTTCGCCATGTCCTTTATGATAAAATGTGCATCATATGCAGACAGATTGTGGAATATCACTGGAATATCATGAGAAATTTGATAATTCAGATTAAATCCTTGATGAGCAGCACCACGATATTTTCCGGTGAAATGACAATGGTCTCGATGTTTCACATCTATTTGAGTGAAAGGCTTCTCTCAAATATGACATATACTTGCACCCCTAAAATTTTGAAATTGCTCTTCAGTCAGATTCTCCATTGGCACTACAGTTTTCAAGATTCTATCAACCATTTCTGCAATTGTCTGTAATCGCTTCATGAAACAGGTGATGCAGTCAGGTCCATGTTTCATCTCGAATCTTGATAATTTATCATCATAAGAACATTACAAGTAGAAACCTGTACTATGTGGAGTATGCTTTTGCTGTAGAACTTCATTGTCATCATCTGCAGGCTCCAACAGATACTCCAGATCAGAATAAATCACAAATGGCACTGCCTCTTTGAATCGATAATTTTTGAAACTGAGGATTCTATTTTCTTGTTGAGGAAACTCCATTTTACATTTATTTATCATGTAACAGTCTGTGCGATGAGTTTCATATGATTTTATCTCTTGGAAATGACACAAGCATCGATCACAGATAAATTTCTGTCTAATGAAAAGATAATGGAGAACTCATTAGCCTAAAGAGATTATGAATCCAACCAAAATGGTATGTTGGTTGTACTCCAGCACCCACATGGACATTCGAACAGAATAACAGTAAATGAATCGTCGATATCTTTGATTCAACATTACTCAGATGATAAGGTACTATTTCACTTTTGCCCTGAGAATCACATTCAATCCCGTAGACGTTGATTGATAACTCATTTTTCTTCTCGAATTTTGGAACATCATTCAAAGCTAGAGGGAACTGGAGACCTTTGTAATCGAGTTTAGTTCGACTGTTGGGGAGAGTTGCATGTAAAAAATGTGGATAGGAACTGGTAACACATTTATTATTCTGAGCTGGATGAAGAGCTGCAATCACCGACCATAACAAGCAGAAATTATCTGATTTCTTGATATTTACTACTGCTTTCTTGTACTGGATATCATAAGGCAATACTGCATGAGTTGATAAGCTAGCAGAGAGTGACACATAGCGATTTATATTCACCACAAGATTGAGGACTTCAATGAGCTTCCATGCAGAATCCTGTTCCTCAAAATTATCCATTTTTCTGAAATTACTAATTTTAGGTTTTCACGCGTCGATGAGCTGGGCATTGGCTTCAATACCGGCTCTCTCTCTCTCGTACTACACCTACAATAACTAAATGACCCCATGAATTCTTCGGAGAGTAGGATTTCTCCGAGGATTTTCGTTACAAATATGGATGATATAGATTGACAAGGTGGATATTCATGTATTTCATGATGACATTACATGATGAGCGTGACTGGTCGTGCGAGTCTGATTGTTGGCTGTGGTACCTCTTCATGATGGCCTCTTCCTTGGAGATCTTCAGTGGTGGCCGCATGTCTCATTCCTTCTCGAATAACCCCGTCCTGGTACACAAGGCGAGCTTCTAGCAGTGAATTGCTTCTAGCTACTCTTTTCATGATAACCATTTCAACTCCGTTAGCTTCCTTGGTTTTCTTCTTTGCCTTGCAGATGCATTGCAGGATGTTCCAAAGACCCTTCCACCTCAGGAAGAAGTACGCTATACCTCCCGAGCTGAACATGCCTAGCCCTCCGAGGGATCCAAAGGTCAGGAGGCGATGGTGGTATGCCTCCTGATGCATTCGTCCGATCTCTACCAATCGTCGTTGGGCTTCGTCTAATTGTAATTCGCCCCGTCCGTGGTCCTTCAAGTTCGGCAATGGATCTACGTGTATACCTAGAAGCGAATTCTGGGATTCGGAATCCCTTTCCAATTCAGGTGCAAGGTCCAACAGCGTGAGAGTCACAGGTGGTAGGTGAATTTCAACCTCTGACGTCTGTAAGATGCCTACGTGGGTTATGAGATCACTAATTGTCTGCAGTTTGCAACCTGGTCCTAAGGAAACGACACCCGTTCCGGTGATGTTTACGGTACCCGCAAGGCGGTGTGAGCAGATGACCTCCCCTCGTTCCGGGTCATTGGTCGAAAAGAGCCACTGAGCCCCGTTCTCTAGCAAGGTCCATTCGGTGCCACGCTAGTTAGTGATTTCAACGTCGCAAGTGCGTAATACTTCTGGGGATGGGTTCAGCAACAGCATTATTTCGCATATAGGTTTCAACAATGAGTTGCTGATTGGAAATCTAGGTATACAGACCAATCTGTTCCCGAGTGGGGCACATCCCTCCATATCCGTCTGATCCAATAACGCGAAGTGGTGACGATCTTCAGCGACAAGAAGATATGGCTTCTCTGGTGCTATGTGCGCTGAGACCATTCTATTACTGATAAATTGGGGTCTCTTGCAAGTACGTAGGTGATAAAGACCATACTCCGAGAGTCCCAACAGTGATAGGGTAATAATCCCCCGTAGTTTTCCTCTAGCATGGGCCACTCGGATGGTGCTAACCTTAGATAATGCTGCGTAATCAGTAGCTCCCGTTGGTATGGGGAACTCTAATTCTGGATGGACGGATTTGATGTTTTCGGATACATCATGTAGTTGCTCAGGTGATATGAGCGCATGAGAGATTATCGCGTGTTTGGCTGCGTCCATAGCCTCGACTGCTCTTTCCGTGATCTCCAACATCTTCCTGATAGTCGACTTGGCTTCCAACTCTGCTAGCGGCAGTTGCATGGTGTACTCGATGATCTTGATACGATGATCCTCCCGGTTGAGTCTGCCCTGTAGTTCATTGGTGGCCGATTTTAGGACCAAGATATTCACATTGATCTGGTTCAGATAATTATTGATGTCTTCGATTTTCGATCGGATGATGTGGGTCGGATTGTTGACGATGGATGTCACTTCCTTCTGGGATTGGTAAAGCCTGTCGATTTCCTTCATAATATGTTGGTAGTCGTTATAGTCCATTAACCCAAATAGACTACGATGAAGGCTACCGATAATGGCCAGTGGTGGTACTCTTCGCCCTCTCAAGGTCATTGGTTTCGTTGCCGATGATGAAAAGAGGTCACAGAGATGTTGATTCAAGAAGATGATGTGTTGCTCCATCGTGTGGATCACATTCACTCGAAGTTACTTTTCACACTCACCTTTGGGTAGCGTAGCAAAGCACCGTGTCAGCATAGTATCGTGTTGAGGGGTTGTGACTCTATCGATTTGCCGATGGAAGGTTGTCATATCAATAGTTATCACCAATTGCTATTCTTTTCTTACCAGACGTAGACCTTGCAGTTGTTCATAGTAAATAACCGGATTATTGGCGAAGTACTGGATACCGCATGGGGTTTGATCTTCAGATGATGGACTTGGAGATGCTATGTCCCATGCCGTCGATGACCACAACCAGACCACGCTCAGCAGTCTAGCGAGTCGTTGGTAATGGTTCGCCATGTTTTTCCCTCCCCCTTTTGGGAATACAACATATGTTAATTTATGTGGGGTGAGCCTAGAGAGTCATCCTAGGTTTTATTGATAAGATCAGATTACTACGTTGAAGGTGGTTAATTGAGTTTATAAGTATCTTAAATTTTATTAACATGCCCAGATTAAATCTCTTAGTCAGGCGCCAACCTTGCCTTGTTAGGGTGCCGCATAAAACGTTCACCCTCTGCATCCTCAAGTATTAATTCTCGGTTATCTCAACTATTCCATAGGAGGTTTTGTAATAGCTGTCAAATTTGCTCTTTCGTGGTTCGACTAAGATATCCACGAACTGACCAACCTGGAAATCAAGCGGACGTGCGTCTCGATCGTACAAAGCTTTCGACTTTTGCTTGGCTAAGTTTAGATTTTCCGCCGCTACGAGTTGAATCTTATCCAGATGCGTAACCAGATGCACAATATAGTCGTGATGAGTTTGTAGATCTCATTCGTCTGAGAAAGACGTCGGTACGCGGGCTTTCCGACTGAAGATTAGCTCGTACGGCGTGAAACCCGTCGCAGAATGGACGGAGGTATTATAAGAGATCATTGCAAACGGAAGCAATAGATGGCAGTCCTCTACGTCTTTCATTATCGCGCGTATGTATTCGAGGAGAGATGACTCCGTTCTAAAGACCCGTTCGTTTGCGGCCTGTAACCCGAGGTCATTGTTTGACGCACTCGGAAGATCTCGTTTATCTGTGCGAATAGTTTGCTGGTGAAACTTGTGCCTCGGTCGGACAATAGAATTTTCGGGGCGCCATAAACTGCGTATAAATTTTCGGCTAACGCTGTCGAAATAGTTTTCGTTCGTATGTCGGGTATAGCTGCCGCTATATAGTATTTTGTCAGCGCGTCTTGCATCGTTAGCACGTGTACGTTACCGCGCGGTGTTGGTTTCATCGGGCCTACGGTGTCGATTGCTACTCTCTCGAACGGTTCGAGTGGAGTGTTGGTGATTACCATCGGTTGTCGAGTTTTAATTCGCGTTAGCTTCTGCTGTCGGCAGATCGGACCACGTCGAATATATTCGGTGACTTCCTGGACTATTCTAGGCCAATAGAATCGCTCGCGAATTCGACGACAGGTTTTGACTACTCCCTTATGCCCGCCTACTATACTATCATGAACTTCGCGTATTATTTCCAGTCGTAATTCTTCCCTCGGATGTTCTATCTTTCCCTGACAGAGGGTAATTCGGACCGGAAATTCTTCAAATACTGCTTCGAGCATTGGTCGAATGTCGAATTTACCTATCTCATCCCCAACGGTAGGTACTCGGAAAGATGATACACGATAGTGACGACACGCATCTCGTAAACCAGTCAGGCTGAATAAGATATCCTGTAGGTACGGTTTTTGCGTGTGGTGTGACTTGACGATAATGGTGTATGTCCTATATTTCCCGGCGGGTGTAAATAAAACGTCTCCGACCCTCGGGTTATACCGTTTAAGTTCACATACGTCAATATAGTCTACGGCCTGTAGTAGTTTTGGTACAGCGCTGTTGATTTCGCAATCAGCAGCTAGAAAATGTACCAAATTGTCGCGCTGGAAAGTGATTACGTCATTAGTTTCTGTCAATGTCAATTCTTTCTCTGGAGACTCGTATCGCTTTTCGTCTTTCGTTTCCTCTTCGTAAAATTCTTCAGTATCTGGTGTTGGCTGTAGGCAGACTCACCCCCCTGTAGGAACAGTCAGTATATCCGATACGGTGAGTGCGGGATGCCTCCCCCCGCCGGTGCTGGTTCTTCTAATTCAGCCTCGTCAGTCACTGCAGGTAATGAAAATCGTAACCTTTTGATTCTTGGGTTTTGTTTTTCTTGACATGTTTCAGCTCTTATCCAAAGGCTCGACTTGGCTACTGGGTCCGTTCCTTACTTTGGGATTGGCATCAATGACACCCTGTTGCGTCCGACCGTGATAACACAGTCGGGTAGTGCAAGTACTTGAGGTTGTCGACTTGGTGTAATAAATTTCTGTGTTTTTTCGGCTATACTTTGCATTTGTGATGATTGAGGTACATCGTGAACTGATTTTTCGTTCAATGTTTCAGACTCCCTTTGGGTCACATTGGGTGGGATTGTAGTGCCAAGTTTCGATTGCCTCATCAGATTCTCTTGGAGACTCCGTTGCATTTTCAATACATCTCCTGAGTGTTCTTCGATTCGTCTGCCTCTGGTTCTGAACCAAATTTGAATGGTAGACTGATCACCGGGTACCTCTTCTTTCTCTTCACCCGATGATTCTTCATCACGCTCATTATTTTATTCTGCCTCTGTTTCGTCCCCGCGCCTTCCCACTAGTTGCTTTGATCGATTTTTATCGTCAAGTGTCTTAAAAGTCCTTTGCATTGATTCGAGGAAGCTAGGCGAAGATGTGAATGAACTCGTTCTTGCTTCTGCCATTGGTTCCTCTGTAGATGTCGAGGGAATCGCTGGTGATATCTCGTGAGTCAGTCTCAGGGGTGGCTCTTCAATTTCGGGTTCCTCCGAATCTCCGTCCTCCCTCGGGCTCTTTCTAACTTCAATGATGGCTTCGTTTTCAGCTGTGGGTAAGACTTCAAATACGTCATCATCTGATTCATCATCTCCGTCTACGTTCTCCGGTGGAGGTGGTGTTGCAGGTGGGAAAGGTGGTGGCGAGGTAAGTCGGGGCCTTTCCTCAGGTTTCGACACTTCTGTGACGGCGCTACCCAACGTGAACCTCAATACGTAAAAGATAAACCGTAGACTTACCCATAACTCGATGCAAACCTCAAAACAACCGGAGTGTTGTCACCTTCGGCCTTTGCTCCTCGATGTCCCCATGAAAATCCTCGAAAATCGAATAAACGAAAGAAAAGGAAAACCGAGAAAATGTTGTCGTGCGCCAGCTGACTTTTGTTCCAGCGGTGTCAATGAACCGCATTAAAGAGAACCATACGTAAAACTTAGCCATAACTGGGGAAAAGAAGGGAGAGGTTGCGGAATTAGCTCGACTAGCTCGGAGGTATTCAGAGAGCGGGGTAGGATCGGTCGCTCGGTCTTAGGAAGGATATCGCGAATTCACCAAAATATACAGAAAAATCAAGAAGAAGAATCATAAAATTAATTAAATAGGAGATGAGAGAATTACTTGAAATTTACTCCATGATTTATTCAATTTCTCAATAATATTTCAACTCCAATAGAATTTATATTCTTGATAAATAAAATAAATTAATTTCAAGTAAATTCAATTAAATTGCCGAGAGTGAGGGTACGTGAATTGACCTTGAGAGAGAGAGGTTATCGTGAAGGGAAATGAAGGGTCTGAAGAATTCAAGCCGACGATTTCTCCGCATCGTCCAGAAACTGGAGTGCTGGAGGATCTGAAGGCTATGTTAATTCCATGCGATGATCTCGGAGAATCTCCTAAGACTAATAAATGATAATTAATGGGCGAGGGACACGAGTGCGCAAATGTCACTTAAGAGTGCCATTTTGCCCAATATTCGAGTCCGTCCTCCATCAAGAGCGTCGTGGCGTCACAGGAAAATTCCTGGAGCTCACGAGCTTCCATGTCGTGATTTTCGGGGTCTCGTCCTCCGAGAAACCTTAAATTAATAAATTAAAACCTTAGGAGAACTTTACTGAGCTAGAAAAGCACTCATTTGAGGCTTAAATTTGCTCTAGAAAGAGAATAAACCGCCATGTGCATGACAGCGTCACTCACGGTACGAGCATGTGTGCACTTATAGGCATGTATTATTCACTTTTTCCCACTAAAAATGGCACTGGACATTCCCCATAAATTCTCGAGGGTTCTAGTGAACTAATTATGCACTCAGAAGGTGCATTAATTGTTCAACAAGACCTCTTGGTGAACGGAGAGGGCACAATGGCGCCATGTGCGGCCTTTTATTGGGTCTCGCTGTCCATTTTCACTATCACTCGAGTGTCCCTGGGGTTTTTATCACTGGGGAGAGGTCTAGGAAGCCGAACGAGGGTTTTATGCACTCACTGGTGCATTTATCCACTCGCTCGGAGGAGTTTTGGTGGTTGGAAATGCATCTCGGTTTCACTCTCGTGAACGCCGGTGCACTTTTCCGGAGGTTATCACTGGGCACACTGGGAATAAATGCACTTCTCTTCTCAGGAGAGAGTGCACATGGTGAATAAAAATGTCCTTACCATGTTTCTCGTGTGGGCCCTCGGCGATGGTCTCCACCAANGCACTCACTGGTGCATTTATCCACTCGCTCGGAGGAGTTTTGGTGGTTGGAAATGCATCTCGGTTTCACTCTCGTGAACGCCGGTGCACTTTTCCGGAGGTTATCACTGGGCACACTGGGAATAAATGCACTTCTCTTCTCAGGAGAGAGTGCACATGGTGAATAAAAATGTCCTTACCATGTTTCTCGTGTGGGCCCTCGGCGATGGTCTCCACCAACTCTCTCGATCGCTGTCGATATTCTCGGGGATGTCGTAGCAGTGGCTGCTCGGGTCCAACTCTCTGGTAAACTGCGTTTAACCAGCGGATGTTCTCAGCGGAGTGGTGTGACTGGCACGCCGCCTAGCTGCCGCTAGGGCGGGCTCATGTAAACGAGCACGCGGGGATTTCAATTCAAATGGGTTTTAGACTCATTTAGACATTTCGCCGTTAATTATATTTTTATGAATTAACCCAAGGGGTTTTTATCCGTAATGACTGAACGATAGTTATCTGGAGGTTCGGAAAGGGGAATTAAGGCAGTTGTTCGCCTTTTCTCCTCGCGAATGCACTTCACACCTGAGTGAGCGCACTTTTTCGCTGCTGTCACTCTCCCGGGATTCATCCTGGAATCACCGTGAACAAATGTAAAAAGAGAATAGCCCATGGCGACCCATGCAGACGAGTGGGCTATGTTCATCCACGTGGCCTTCCAGCTGCACTGGTGAATCCAAAGACTCCACGAAGCGCCTTAGCCAGGGAGCGTAAATATTTCACCTCAACCTCTCTAATCAGCAGCCTGCACTCAACGAGATCAGCGAGATCTCACCGGTAAGCTCGATTTATCGGCTCTGAGCCCCGGTGGATCGTCGTCCCTCTCAGGATCCGTAAGATTTCAATGAGAAAAATATAACTAGGACAATACAGTTTGTTGTAAATTTTCCCTCAACCGAAAAACCGAAAATTAATCCCCAAACATCCGAAATAAACCAGAAAAATAACTGAAACTAAAAGAGAAAAAAAAACTGTAATATTAGTTGAACCGGAGATTTTACTCGTTTTTTAACGTGTATCGACTCGTGAATTTAATTATTCATTGAACTTAAACGTTGTTTTTCCGTGAGGTCCTTCCGCATGTTTTTAGGAACCGGTTTCCGCGAGCTGGAGCTAAAAGGGTTGGTGTATCGCCCTTCGGTAGGGGTGCTAACTTTTTGGGGTTAAAGAAATCGCGACTCTCTCTCATAAAAGATCAAAAGTATTTGATACTTACGTACTCACTCTTTCGATTTACTTAATTCTACGATGAAGGCGTGTACAGGTGGCGGAATTCTAGAAAATTCCGTCACACTTCTTCGGTGTCTACCTCCTCCGACTCTTCCGGGGCTCCCTGGGGTGGTAAGTTTGGTATGGTTGGCTTTGTCTGCGCTAGTAGACACTTTCTTAGTCGACTCGCGATGGAGCTGGTGTGTGCCAACTTATCGTCCTTTTCAGGAGATGACGTAGTAGGTTTCAGTGCTCTACTTTTTGTCGCCCGGGTCTTCCATGTGGTGGGTGGGGCTGCCGCGTCCTTTCTAGACCTCTCCCTTCCGCGGGCTGATGGTTCTATCGCCGTTAGATCAGAGACAGTCTGTGCCCGCGGGCGTAATCGCGTTGGTAGTGGGACCTTTTTGTAAATCAAGGCGCACACTTTTGCTTCCGTGTCCGTAGGTGGCGGATCTGCGGGACTGTAAGCTAGGGCTTTGGCAACCTGTTTTGTTTGTCCAGTTCTGTGATGAACGACGAAGTCGTACTCTGTGATTTTCGTCTTCAGGTGTGCTCGCCGGGTAGTGTAGTCCGAGCAATCTTGTAACTACACAGCAGCTGAACTCTCAGTGAAAAGCTTGAATTAGGTACCATATAGATACGGCCTGAAATGATTCAGAGCGAACACCACTGCTAGGCATTCCCGTTCTTCGACTGTGTATCTGGTTTCAGCGCCGGTCAAAGTCCTTGACGCATAATCTACAGGGCCTTCTACGCCTGAATCGTCCAACTGCGGCAAGACAGCGCTGACTCCATACGGCGATAAGTTCACCATTACCATGAATGTTTTCTCAAAATCCGAATGTAGAAGGAAAGGTTCGTTTGTGAGGAAAACCTTGAGTTCATTGAAGGCGCGTTCTTGTCGCGGCCCACATTTCCATTCTGTATCCTTTTTCAGAAGTTGAAACAGTGGATTTGTTCTTGAGGAATACCACTCCTTGAACCTTTGGAAATAATTGCACATTCCCAGGAAGCTCCTCAGCTCGGATTTATTCTGAGGTGTGTCGACTGCTACGATAGAGTGCCCTTTGGTGGGATCAGGGCGTATTCCCTGGGCGTTAATGACGAAGCCTAGATAAGTGACCTCACGACGGAACAGGCGGTATTTTTCTAACTGTAGGGTCGCTCCATGTTCCTTCAGGCGTTCGAATACGGCCCTTAACAGACTTAGGTGACGTTTCTTGGTTTTCGAGTGTACTATGATGTCGTCTAAATACCCCTCAACACCACGCCCTAGCAACCCCTTGAGGATCTTGTCCATTGCACGTTGGAAAATCGCTGGGGATTTTTCAGGCCAAAGGGCATATAGTGATATTCAAAATGCCCTTGTGGCGTCGAAAAGGCAGTCTTTCCTCTGTCCTTTGGATGCATCCTGATCTGATGAAATCCGCTTGCCAAATCGAGCGTGCTGTATACTCTGGACCTCTTGAACTTTTCGAGAATCGAACATATTCTAGGCAATGGATATTTGTCAGCTATTGTCTTCTTGTTCAGGAGTCTGTAGTATACTACCATTCTCCGCAGGAAAGTTGAAGGGTGATTTCTATCTTCCGAGTTTCTCTTGCCCCAATAATTTTGTTACGTGTGATTCCATTTCTCCTTTTAAATTCTCCGGAACGCGATACAGTTTTATGTAGATAGGCTTCTCGTCTATTGTTCTTATAGTGCACGTGACGCCTTTTATCTCTCCAGGTCGTTCGCCGGGAACAGTGATGATGTCATAATACTCGACTAAACCCTCTCGAATGTACTGCGCGCATTCTTCCAAACCCTTGGGAATCAGAGTATCGAGTATCAGCTGCTCTCTCGCCGATCCAGTCATTTGTGGGAGTTCCTTCATCTCAATTTCGAAATATGGTTCGCCAAATGCGTCTTTGAACAAATCGAGTCCTTCTAATTCGGACATGGCCATAAGCTCAGCCAGTGGTTGTAATTCTTGAGCTAGTATGATGACCGTAACGGAAACCTCATTTTCGTTAGAGATAGTGGCCCAAAAGATTCTTTCTTGTCTTGGCTCTACCTCCAACTCTGTGAGGATTACGCCCTTAGTCACCTCGGTAGTAGGCAGATACATTTTCCTAGTTATCGTTTCCGTTGCCTGTACGGGTATCTGGAGTTCGGAATTTGGTGGTAATTCCATGGGTTCATTGGCGATCATTCTTCGATGGAATAGGACCCGCTCTGTAGCATTGGATCGAAGGACTAAGGATTGCCGATGTAGGTCGATCTCGGCTCTTGATGGGACATAAAAGTCATTCCCAATCACACCTGCATATGCCTCGTGACTTCCTTCAATGACGTTGAATTCAGTAGAATTCCCGTTGATATTTAATATCGCAGTTCCGATCACGGGCGCACTATCCATGGAGGCGTCCACTATCACACGTGACGGGCAGGCGGTGCACTCTATGTTTAGATGAGCCTTATAAACCATTGTCACGTCTGCTCCAGAGTCGAATAAGAATAACCCAGAACCCCCCTGAAGTGCCGGGGATTCTAGACGGACTATGGGTCCCTCTCCTCCGGAACAAGCTACAGATGATTGCGTTCGTGATAGGAACCGTGAATGTTGCATTGTAAATGGGATGGGGCGGAAGGTGTTGCGTGTAACGAGAGTGTGAACAGGTCATAAGAGAGTGTACAGCCGTATTGACATAAGAAATCTTTTCCTATAATGCCGCAGTGTCCCCCCAGTGGTACGGCAGTTACGTGGAACATGATGATAATTCCTCTCAGCTTACAAGTGAACGTCCCCAATGTCTCCGTTACTTTGTTCCCAACTCCCATAAAATAAATCTTTCCATTCGGGTTTATTCTACCCTCGGGGTGTTGTGATATTATCATTATCATCGATGAAAATTAAGCTAGATTCTCTGCCGGTATCAATTAATAAGTGAGTTTGGTGATTGTGAAAGTCACGGTGTTGTAGGGTGATAACCGGACACATAGCTCTCGTATACGGTGACACTAGAGTATCTACAAGCGGCGCAACATCTCCATTATCGATATAGTCTGTTGTTCCGGGGCCCCGCTCGCTCCCATTGATGGTGAACGATCGCCTTCCCCATTTAAAAATCCGCGAAGATTGTTCTGATGCTCTGGACTTCTGTCTCGCCGAGACGTTTGGCGATCTCTTGAATTCTCTCTCGAGTCGGGCTTTCGTGACTGTCTATCGTCGCGTCGTGAACGTCTGTCGTTGCATTCGGTCAGTTGTACTTGTCGTTCGCCAAAATTAGTAAATTCCCCCGACTGTATCGCGGTTTGTCCTGTATCATTCGGGCAGTGAGGGCACTTACACTGAGAATCTACGCAACCCTTATCGTTTCGCGATGATGTCACAGTGGAGTATTGGTCTACGTCACGATCGACCTCGCGAGCGTATCTATCCTTGGCGTCTGAGCCTAATGGGCGTTCCGCTGGACCATCGAAGAAATAACGTTCTTCGTCGCGGGAGTTATCTCTATCGTTAAACCGTACCGACCTGTCTCTCGAAGGCCACCTGTATCGTTCGTCGTACGACCGTTCCCGACGGTCCGAGTCGCGATAGTCTCGACTTTCGTGACGCACGTCGCGGTTGTACCCTCGTCGATCGTGATCCTCGCCAGATCGATTATTCGGCTGGTCAGTTGGTCGATCATCATAACTTCGGTAATTTTTCTGAGGAATAGAAGGTCCTCTATCCTCCTCAACCAAGGGTTTAACAATTACCAACGCGTGAGCCAGCGTTTTTACTTCATCCTTCTTCAATTCCATTCGATAGTCGGGTGGGGATGATTTTATAAGTCTTTTGAGAGCCAATTGTTCAATCAATTCCGTTAGAACCTGATGGTGGTTAGGATAGAGTAATTTCAGCGTATTACGGGCATTCCGTAGAATTCTTTGTAGGCGCAAAATGAAATCGTTGATCTCCTCATAGTTTTGCAGAGTTAATGCTTCGATTCTCTCCTCAAAATATACCTGAGTATATCGTTTCCGGTATTTTACATCAAGAATAGCTAGAATTTCGTCAGTTGAGTTGATTTCGACTGATTCTAAATGCGCTCTGGCGGGCAAACGCAATCGATCCAACACGGCTGCGAAAAATTAGGATTATTTGGAGAAACTTTGTGATAACAACGCTGGACAGCTGTCTCGAAATCGAGAAAATCGATTTGGGCGTCTGGTATACCATTGAATACTGGGATAGAGTTGTAGGTATCTCTTGCTCTTAGATAATGAACGAAGTCTCCAGTAGCGGAGGTACTTTCCTTCATTGTGACTCTAGTGTGATTCAGATTCGCACCTCGATTGTCTCGATCTCGATTTCGATTTGTTGTCTGTTCGGCATCTCTCCGTCTACGCTCTTCAGCTTTGCGTACCTCACGTTCTATTCGCTCTTGTTCTGCACGCTCACGCGCTCCACTTGCCTCTCTCTCTTGAGAAGTTTCCATCTTGAATACTTAATTACTTCCCGTGCGACAGATTCAAGTATTTAATCATTTAATAATAAGTATGTAGAATTTTTGCTCTGCTTAATTACTAGTTGCAGTACGTTTATCGGTACATTCGTAATTAAGGCCGACGTATGACGATATCACACTATATATAATACATTTTCATACAACAAAATAATAGATATCGTTCGGCACGCTATCAAACGAATTTTTAATTAGAATTTATACATCGAGAACCTCCTCTACTGGGTTCCCAATTTGTCGTAGTGAGGGGGCTCGGTCGCGGGCGGTGGAGGTCTTAAGGACTACCGCTCTCCGCGGTCGCTAAGAGGAGTCCACGCAATCCATGTGTGTGAGCGGCGTAGGCCATGGCCTCGGCCATACCGTGCCTAACGATGCGTGGTACAGGGGGAGCTGTGTCGCTAACGGTACCTCTCAGAAACCAGGGCGACCTCTGAGAGTAGTCTTGGGTGTAACCCACCCGAGACAAGCCAAGCCCTGGGCAATCGCGGCAATACACCAGGTGAAAACGCTTAACCGCGGTACTTGTAGGACTAAAATGGAAACCAATTTAANGCACCAGGTGAAAACGCTTAACCGCGGTACTCGTGGGACTAAAATGGAAACCAATTTAAAAAATCTTAATATTGAAAAAGCAACTTCGGGTGGGGCCAGCGATGGCGAACACACGAAGTCTGACAAAGCTGACCAGTCTGGTACGGATGTGAATCGGGTCAGACTGAGTGGAGCCGAGAGAGGACTTCGCAAGAGAGCTAAGCTGCATCAAACCTCGGGGGCAATTGCAACCTTGACGGATGCAGCAGCGAAGGTCGATGAGGGGAGGCGGGAGGGGGCTACGAGGAAGGCAATAAAACGCCTTCCATCAGAGCGTACTACGCAAAGCCCCTCAGTCAGACCGAAAGAAAAGAGAGTGAGAACGCAGGATCAGGGCACATATGCTCAGAACACTACGAGCTCATTCAAGTTTGCAGTTATGCCGGAGTCATATCCGGATCAGAAACTGGGCACTGAAGAGGTAACGGAGGTGAAGAAACTCCTGAAGACGGCCATTCTGTCGTTACCTGACGGGGTGAAAGCACCCACCTTCAACGGTGTCTGGGAAAGAGAAGGTGTGGCAATGGTGTGCTGCACTGATGAGGAAACGGGAAATTGGCTGAAAAGCCTTTTCCCCGAAAACAAAATAGCTGGACTTACTGTACGTGTGGTCGCAGCCTCGGAGCTTCCCAAGAAGCACAGGGTTGTACTACACGTGGAAGACCCAGATCTAACCGCTCAAGAAGCACTGTGCTTCCTTGAGAAACAAAATGCAGGACTGCAGGCCAGAGAGTGGGTTGTCGCTCGGGGCAGTGAGAGTAGGGACGCGAAAAGTGCCCACTTCGTTGCGCTGATAGACGACCGATCACTCTCTGTTCTGAAAGCCTGCAACTTCAGACTGCACTGCGGGATTCAAAAAGCTACTGTCAAGCTGCTTGCGAAAGACCGTGGTGAAAGTCAGAAGAAGGGTACATAGAGGTACCAGGAAAGTAGTCATCATTATGGCTGCAACCCGGGTGCACATTGTACAGATAAATTTGCACCACAGCAAAGCAGCCTCGGCTACTCTAGTCAGGCTGTTAGCTGGGATGCAGACTGTCATAGCAATGATCCAGGAACCATGTATAGTGGGCAATGCTATTAAGGGCCTCAGTGGTTGTGGCAGAATCTATCACGCAAACACTCAGGAGAAAATTAGATCTTGCATTGTTATTAAAGGACTAGACTCTTTCTTCTGTTCACAGGCTAGTGAGGGAGACCTGGCTGTGGCACAAGTGGATCTGGGCCTGGGACAAGGCGAGGAAATGAGCCTGGTTGTAGGGTCAGTTTACATGCCCTATGACTCGGCTGAACCACCTCCTTCGAAAAAAGTAAAGGACCTATGCAACCATGTGAAGGAAAGGGGACTTGAACTCCTGCTAGGTTGTGATGCCAACTCGCACCATGTAGCATGGGGGAGCACCGGCATTAACGGCAGGGGGGAAAGCCTCCAGGAATTCATAATGGGGGCCGGTCTAAATATCCTTAATAGGGGGTCAGAACCTACCTTCATAGATCGGAGACGACAGGAGGTCATAGATATCACTCTGGGGACGGATAGAGTGGCAGACATGATTGGGGACTGGAGGGTCTCAAAGGACCTCTCAGCGTCCGATCATCAAACCATAACAATGTCCATCCACACAGTGAAAGAAACCGAATGGGTGAGAAACCCAAGACGAACAAACTGGGGAAATTACCGAGAGAGTCTATCTGACAATCTCAGGGATATCATCCTCAGATTTAACAACAAAAAGCAGCTGGAGGAGGCTTCGATTGCCCTAAACCAGGCCATCATGGACTCCTTCGAGACAAACTGCAAGCTTATCCCGAAAGGGCAGCCCACTGAGACTCCTTGGTGGTCAGAGAGGCTCGGTGGGCTGAGGGGCAAAGCTAGAAAAGCTTTTAACAAAGCTAAGAACGTGAGAGCGGCCCCCCGTAAGGAAGACGCATGGAAAACTTACAGAGGCTTGCTCGCAGATTACAACAAGGCAATAAAGGCAGCCAAAGAGGACTGCTGGAGGGCTTTCACAAGCAATGTGGAGAGTCAATCGGAGACCTCTAGGCTGGCAAAAATCCTTGGAACAAACAAGACTCCATATCTAGGGAGCCTACAGGCACCAGATGGCAGCCACACGGAAACCATGGGAGAGACTCTGAAACTCCTAATGAACACCCACTTTCCAGGCTTCATACAGGCCCAGGAGAGGGATAAAGAAACAATGCAAAATCAGAGGGATGTCTACGAAACCCATGATTGGGCATTGGCAAATAAAGTAGTGCAGCCCTGGGGGGTCAAGTGGGCCATCAAAACCTTTGAACCCTTCAAGGCACCGGGACCAGACGGGATCTACCCAGCCCTATTACAGGAAGGGATAGACACTATCACGGGACCCCTAACCAAGATACTCAGAGCTAGTATAGCCCTGAAACATGTCCCTAGTGTGTGGAATGAGACTAGGATAGTATTCATTCCCAAGCCGGGAAAAACCGGTTATATAAAACCAAAAGACTTCCGTCCTATAAGCCTCACATCCTTCATCCTGAAGACCCTGGAGAGGCTGGTGGATAGACACATCAAGGCCGGGCCCTTGGCTGACAGACCCCTCTCCCCCTGTCAATATGCATACAGAGAGGGAAGATCAACAGATACCGCCTTACATCACCTGGTGGGACTGATTGAGGGACAACTGGCGGTCAAGGGTTTTGCCATAGGCGCCTTTCTGGATATTGAGGGGGCTTTTGATAGCACTTCGAATCCGGCTATAGAAAAAGCCATGGAAGAACGACAGGTGTCCAAGACTATCATTGCTTGGACACAAAACATGCTGAAAAACAGAAGACTGTCGGCAGGACATGGGAGAGCATGTGTGGAGGGACGTCCGACTAGGGGCTATCCGCAGGGGGGAGTTCTCTCGCCCCTGCTATGGAACCTGGTTGTAGATGGACTTCTAAATCAACTAAGTGAGGCCGGCTTCCACGTCATCGGTTTCGCCGATGATGTGGCAGTTGTTGTGAAAGGCGGATTTCTGAGGGTGCTAAGGGACCTGATGGCAACAGCCTTCAATATCATTGAGGACTGGTGCAGGGTAACTGGCCTATCGGTAAATCCAGCCAAAACAACAATCCTGGTTTTCACCAGAAATTATAAACTGGAAAAGATCCAACCTCTGAAGCTAAATGGCTCGGAGATTAACTACACCAGCAGAGTGAAATATCTGGGTGTCCTCCTGGATAATAAACTCAGCTGGAAAGAACATATCTGTACTCAGAGAAATAAAGTGTTTGCCTCTATGTGGGCATGCAGGAGAGCTGTGGGCAGGACATGGGGACTCAATCCTAAAATGATGCTCTGGCTCTACCAAATTGTTCTACTTCCGAGACTGTTATACGCTGCGGTCATTTGGTGGCCGAGGGTGAGTAAGACGGAAACAAGGAACCTGTTGAAAAGCCTACAGGGAACCTTCCTGAGGGCTGCAACAGGAGCCATGAAATCGACACCTACTGAGGCGCTAGAAATAGCACTCAGTATCCCACCCCTCGACCTTAGGGTTGTGAGTTGTGCTACCACAACTGCATATAGACTAAGGTGCCAACTAGAATGGAAGATGACGGGCCAAGGCCATACAAGGCTTAGCCTAATCAATGATCGACCCTTCATAGGTAAGACGGATAGGATTCCTATGAAGTGTCAGATCAGGACAACTTTCAGAACGAGTACACCACCCAGACAGGAGTGGCTAAACTCGAAACGTAAACCAGGACCAAGAGAGGACTACTGGTTTACGGACGGCTCTGGCTTCAATGAAAGTTTTGGGGCAGGCATCTACCGTCTGAAAGATGGCTTCGGAGAGAGTTTTCCGCTGGGCCATCATTCAACCGTCTTTCAAGCAGAGATGCTGGGCATACTTAAGTGTGCAGAGTATCTGAACGCGAGAGACACAAAAAAGATGAAAATATTCATCTGCAGTGACAGCCAGGCGGCGATACACGCCCTGGAAAAACCCACTACAGAGTCACAGGTGGTGTGGGAATGCATGCAGGCATTGGACACACTGGGTAAAAACAACCGGGTCACCGTAACCTGGGTGCCAGGTCACCATGGGATTCTGGGTAATGAAGAGGCAGATAAGCTGGCCAAGGAGGGTACAGAAAGTGTGCCCTCACACGGCCTGCTTGGCATGCCCTTCGCAGTGGGAAAAACTCTTATTAAAGATCATTTCCAGCGGGATCATGTCAGGCGTTGGGAGAAAGTTGCGACCTGCAGATAAGCGAAACTGCTTATGAGGGGGCAACTAAGAGTTAGGACCAGAAAGCTTCTGGAGTTGCACAGAGCGGATCTGAGGGTAGCAAGAGGGCTCCTTACGGGTTATACAGCTCTCAGAGCTCATCTGTTCAAGATGAAACTTGCAGAACAAGAAGACTGCAGACTGTGCGGAGGCGATAAGGAGGGCGTCATCCACATTTTATGTGAATGCCCCCTATTAGCACTCCGTCGCTATAAAATCTGGGGCCAGGCTTTCCTGAAACCAGAGGACTTACAACAAGCGGCTGTCACCAGCCTTATTAGCCTAGTGAGAAACACAGGGCTGGGGCTGTGTGACTAACCGAAACTAAGGCGGAAGTTACAAAAGATCGTATGATTTAGGTGACTCTGGGCGCTTTAAGTGACCAGCCGCACTTTTTCTATTCTTCTTCTATACATCGAGATACACTTTTGTCTATGAAGCGAATTGAGCGAACGATGCAGCGGGGCAAGTATCCCACTTCTGACACCAAAACTGATAGGAACATTAGTTGACAGCTTACAAATTGAATTAAACGTCGTCATCGCCCCTGAGGGTTTTGTCTTGAAAAATTAAATGCCCGCATTATTGTTTCATAGGGTTAGTATCGGAGCGAATGCACACGTATTTGACTATAAGAACTTATACCGGATTAACTCTGCAAAAGGAGCGTGATTCGAATTACAATGTACGTTTGACTATTTACAAAGGTAAATGCTCACGCCTTCTTAATAATAGTATAATGAATGTGTAGCGTTCCGAGGTGGTTCAAGTGCTCGTGTCCTTCGCGTGAGGATGTGAGCTGTAATCCAAAATTCGTCCCAAAGAACAATATATTAAGCCACTGTCTATTGAGTAATGAAAGTTCTGTACCACCACTTTCACCATTCAACTAATGTTGAGAACAACTTTGTAGTTGTCTCACTGAGTCCAATCATTGACCGCTAGGGTATAATATGGTCGAGCACCCGACTACGAAGATGAGCGTAATTGTCGTGATTTTATAACAAGATTTTTCTTACTGTAACAACCCCGTGCACAATATACTTGGTTTACCGCACGGTTAAGCCCCAGCTCAAGGGAAACGTACACGGCTTCGGTAATTGAAGGAAGTTATCACAGGAGTGCGGTGTGATATATTTCACGGTTCAGCCGTGACTGCTGGACAGCGGGTGTGTCCCGCTGATCCAAACGTCGTCACCGGGGTGCTTAGATCAGCACCTGTAGCACACGTGCAAATCGGTGAGCGAAATTAAGGAGTGAGTATAAGAATTTACTTATGCTTCAACTCTTCAACTTCACTCATCCGATCCCCAACGGCCAATTTATTTCAAGTATTTGAATGAAACGTTATTGGAATGATTTTATACGTAACAGATGAAAAAATTTGTGGGGAAATGTGGGTGAGGTTAAAGGAAAAATTATTTTATAAATGAAAAATGCTGCTGCATGTATATAAATTTTTTTAATCAATACTATAAAAATATTAGGCACAATAAAAACTTTACTATGGAAAAGAAAAACTTTGTAATGAAAAACGATTTTTGGGATGATATTTTTTCAAATATGTTCTCCACCTCTGGAGATGTTCTTCTTCATCATCAATGTACGTTTTCCATGCTTGGAATGACTCCAATAATAAGTTGGGTAGAAGTATTGTCTGGGTGGGCGTCTGATGCGTGATCTCACACCAAATGTCTCACCATTGGGGAAAATAATGTCAGTCGACTCGATCCTGACACTTGTCCTTCAAAAAACTTTGGGAATGATATCCATGCTTTTGAGGCTTACATTTTTCATCCATCTGATTTTGGAAATAAGGTGGATGATAGGATGGGGATAATATTTAAAATATTTCTAATCTTTTTCGTCTTCACTCTCATCTTCACTGGATTCACTTGTAGGTGGATCAGCAACCATAATGTAGTCTTTATCAGTTGCGAGTCTCTCACAAATGATCTGGGGATCTTCATCATTATCATCATCACTGGGTGCTACTCGGAACAAAAAAAAAAGATAATATTAATGATATGATCTTGATGAACAAGATGATCAGTATTGTTTCATAATTGACTGGTTGGTCTTGAAAATATAATTTTTTTGATCTTACAATTGAAAGTAATTTCATCTTCCGAATCTTCTTTCAACATAACATTCTGGGGGAGTGTGAATTTTTTTGATGGTAGTTGAGCGAAATTCACAGCCATCAATTTTCATCTCATCATCACCTACAGAGCAAAATTGCTAGGCAAAAAATTCAATGGTTTTGAAAATTCTCGCAAGGAAAAACATTAATTAATTTTTCACATTGATTTTTACACACTGTTACTCACTTGATCCATTGTTCCACCACAGATATTCACCCTGTAGTATACGATGTCATAGCTAACAATTTTTTGACTTGACTGTGCGCACTCAACTGACTTGGGGTTCACTCCACGATAATGCTGCTGTCACTCACCTCTCGTTTTCTCCTCTGAATGGTATCTCTCGTTACACTCCCTACCTTTCTCAAAAAGTCGTCAACTCTACGCTTGAACTGTGGCACGCGAGTGTTTATTTTTCTGAGGATAAGATGTGTGAGGATTGATGTAATTCGACACGCAGAATAAAGAAGTCTTTCTTTTTCATTTTCTGTTTTACACTCGCCTCTGCTCTTTTATTTGAAAATCCCGTGAATAATACATTGAAATTTCAGATTTGAAAAAATTGAATTTTATAAGAATTTTGAAAAAATATGAATTTTATAAGAAATATTGGAAAAAATGAAATTTTTATGAAAATAATTGAAGATAATTCGAATGATCTCTATCATTTTGATCTAGACATCAGAGGGAATAGTTATCTCATTAAAACTGTAACAACAAAAAATGGGGGAA
This sequence comes from Diachasma alloeum, assembly GCF_001412515.2. Lineage (NCBI taxonomy): Eukaryota > Metazoa > Arthropoda > Insecta > Hymenoptera > Braconidae > Diachasma > Diachasma alloeum. The sequence continues at coordinate 197,891 of NW_021680486.1, forward strand.
AACTGAAATATTTGGTTGACAAATTGAGTTCACAATCAAAACGGATGAAGAAAAATTTTGTGAAAGATAATAAAAATAATACTTACATGATTCCGGAAGATCATGGCATCATCGAGAGGTGTTGTCAGAATTGGATAGTTGGGGTCGAAAAGAACATTTCCATGTCCACAGATGCGTAGTTTTGCCTTCACTCCAGCAAGTGTCAGGAATACTCCTGCTCCAGAGTGCTTGTTGACCACAGTACGAATGATTCCTTGAAGATGTTCCTCAGAATATTTATCTCTCCAGGCTCGTGGAATGAAAACTGGAACTGCATGATTCATTTTTGGCATCTCAGTATTCAGGAAAGCAGTAGGAATTATTTCAGTCTGAGTCGACTTATCCTCCAATTGCACTGTTGAGTGAGATGAGCTAGGTACTGTTGAACCCATTTCTTTCCCTGCTTCGTTAAGAACTGATTTTGAATCAAGACTCTCAGGTGAGTCTGGAACACTTATCTCATTTTCATGATGATAGGCTCTGGATCAGGACTCTCAGGTGAGTCTGGAATACTTGACTCCTTCGTTTTCATGATGATAGGCTCTGGATCAGGACTCTCAGGTAAGTCTGGAATACTTGACTCCTTCGTTTTCATGATTGTAGACTCTGGATCAGAACTTTCAGTTGAGTGTGGAATATTTGGGTCATCTAAGATTGTAAGATGATTAGCTCTGGATCCGGATTCTCAGGTGAGTTTGGAACACTTCCCTCTTCTATTATCTCATCAAGCTGCACAGGATTAGAACTTTCAAGGGAATCAGGAATTGTATTCACATTCGATTCTGACTGATAGCTGTTGGGTATACCAGTAAACAACACTTTTTCCACTGATCTCACTGGTTTCATTGGTCCAGAAATCCAGTAGTAGAAAGTTGATGATTCCAGAGGATCTCCTCTTCGGCCTGCGATTCTTCAACGCTTTCGAGATTGAGCTTCTGCAAGGATCTCAGCCACATCCTTGTTTTCAGCTGTTAAGGGTTCAGCATATGATGAATTCTCGTTGGACATGATCACTTGTCACTCTACTTGAACGAACTGTCGTCAATAATTACTCCACTTAGAAGGGGTATTTATGAATGCCTCTGGGGTTTGCGAGTCCTCCTTATATAGTACTGCGTGATGTGGATGAGGTGTGGGGGGAAGATTAGGTGACACGGCTCCTCATTTCTTATAGTGGGAACGACTGAATGAAAGATTATGAATTATGACTTGTGACCTTTTCCTTAATTTATATTAACAATAATTCCTGAAATGAGGATCTGAGAAATTAAAGAAAGAGGACAAATAAGGGATATTCTGAGAAAATCAACTGTATTTCCTTTAATTACAAATTAGATCGTCAAGAGACGTTAATGAGGTCTTTTCATGAGATCTAGAGGAGTGGGGGAGGCCAGGCAACTTTTGTACACGTAAAAAGAGGGATGATTCTAAGCAAAACAAAAGGGATGAAGCTAGTCGTGTCTAGGGAATTGTAAATGATATCAATGAAGTAATAATTAATCCGATTGAACACTAAGGGGAATATTCAAAATGAAGTGTAGGCTCACCGTTGCGGGTAGATATTTGGGGAACACGGGAATAATGGGAAAATGGGAAAGGTAACTCGTACTCATGACCACGCGGGTGCATTTCGGGGAATCCGGGCGGCACAACAAAATCCTCAACAATTCCAGGAAATTTTTCTCCAGGGTTTGAGCCTCCGTTCCAACTGGACGACTCCTGGATTCCAATTCCAATGGCTGAGAGGTGCACTAGGATGCACGCAATTCTCCTCGTTTATTAACACTTCTCCAAACACAAAATTACGGGGCTTCTCGGGAAATACTTTTCGGGGCACGTGGGAACACTCGGAGCGGCTGTGTTATGAGTGACTTCTTTCTTCTCTTCTTCATCTTCTCTTTCTTCGCGATTTCGTCGCATTTTTCCTTATTCCTTCGTTTCCTTCATTCGTCAGATTTAGTACTTGATCGTCACCTGACTCAGATCTCTGCGGGGGGCCAGGGGATATCACACAGGAGCGTAGTCACCTGGGCTGCTGATGATGCGTGTTTTTGAGGGACGTCTCTGGCTATTCTTCCAGGGGTTACAGGTTTTGATCAGTCGAGTTCATGGGCCGGTTATGTTGACTTCCTTCGGGTGGTCTCGTCTCTGCTTCCAGGGGGCAAGGTAAGGGGGGAGGGGCGAGGGGAAATATGGGGGAGGTAAGGTGGCCAACGGTGGCGGGAATTTAATGTTTGGGGGGCTGAGTGTGTTGGGGAAAAAATGTAAGATAAAAATAATAAAAAATAAATAAATATGCAGCGTCATAGACTTTAGGAAAAATCTATAATAAAAATGATAGAAAAATGAAATTTAGATAGAATGAAATTTCCATTTTTCACATTCCAATAATTTCTAGAAAAAAATATGTGTGTCACAAATGATAAGAATAAAAAAAAAGCTCCGCTTGATTAATTTCGAAGAAGCATCCCTCAATTAAATAATAATGCTTGAGATGCCCACCTTTTAAGATGCCCCATACGGTGGATTGTGTAGCACCCCACCCGCTACTTCAAATGTGCGAGTGGTTTTAATTGCTCCATTGAAAACTGGATTGGATTTTTATATGCAATGAATTATGAATATTAATTTTGGAAATTAAATATAGATGATGAACTTTCCTAATTTTAATCATATTCAAAACGATAGGAATGTTGAAAATGGTAACAATATTCATCAAAAAAATAGAGGTCTGCTCAATTAATTTTCAAAATTCATCGCTTGAATGCAATGACAACTGATAGTCTACAACTATTTCGCTTGGTTTTCCCTTTTCCCCCATGAATTCGAGCCTTGAGACACTGTGGTGCCCCTCACTCCTCCTTCACCACTAACAATACATTTTTAAATGTCTCTCCCCACAAAATTGAGAGATTTTAATTCATTAAAGAAATGTATTCTAATGAGAAAAATGGAAAAATTACAATTAATTTATTTCATTAAAAAATGATAATAAGAATTTGTTGAGTGAAGTAACAAACTTTTCTCAAGAATTTTCATTGTAATAAAAATTTCATTTTTTTATTAAAAAGACTTCTGAGATTTTCATGCGAGTGTTTCCATGCATATTCAGTTCCGCTGATTATTCGCCATCAATGTAGTCGGCTAGCATTGTGATGATTAGATACTCCCCTTACAGAAAAAAAAATATCGTTTTATATTTTGTCTGGTAGGGGTGAACATTCTTTTCTCACCAGATTTTTTTCACTCATTTGACGATTGCATTATACCACTCATTATCTCAATCATTACAGCGAATTCTGTCTCGACAATATTTTATCTTCAGGGGATGAATAATCCTTTCTCACCCCCTTGATTGGTATGAACGCAATTTAATCGTTATGTGATCTGGATGGGCTGACACCAGCATTTTTCACACCAGCATTTCCTTTCACTGATTATGAAAATTCTCTGAATGTACAGTATTTGTTTTATCATATCCAACTGAAATAGATTCTTGAAAGTTGGAGAGGGGATGAGTACCCCTAACAGTCACATGTATCCGCATATAAAAGCGTGTGAACTCCCTGATTCATTCATTCATTCAATATTCTACAACCACTCAACTGGTAGAAATTTGCTTCAGAATGAAATTGGTTATTGATATCCAGGGGTTCAAGCGACACATCAACGAGTTTGTCTTGAAAGAATTCGCCTTATTGAGAGTACTGTCTGGAGAAGATAAGGATGAGATAAATGAGCTCATCATGTTCGAGACTCCATGTAAATGGGAGCATCTACCAGCTACGTACCAGAGGATCAATTCCTGGCTGACGAAAAATTATCATGGACTGGATTAGAATCTGAGACAGATCTGCAAGTATTCCAGAGCCAACGAAATTCTGGAGAATTTACTGAGGAATGTTGATGGGATCTTTGTGAAAGGAGGAGAGAAAAAAAAAGGTTAACTTTGCTCATCGGAGATAACATTCCTATCACTGATTTGGAGGAGTTGGGAGGTTCGAAGCTGGATAAACTTTGAGGACCCAAGTGTTGGGATCATACTGCATTGTATCGAAAGCCGCATTTTAGCTGTGCTCAGGAAAATGTGATGCATTTAAAAACTTGGTACACAAAATACGCTCAGGGATGTCTGGAAAAGTCTTTGAAAGTCTTCTGTACTAACAAAGATCTTAAATCCATGACTGCAGAGGAAATCGCCTTCTTGCCGAAATTTTTTATACTGGAGTTTGCACGGCACAATATTGGAGATACGGTGATGTTTGGGAGAAGTTACCAAAGCATCCACAACGAGATCCTGAATTGAAGCCTTATCAGCGCTGTCACCAGCTGGATGGACCACCTCCACTCATTATCGACTGTTCATTGTGTCAATTTTTCAAATAAAAATTAATTGATCATCTTGATGTATTGAAAAACGAAAAAAATCAACAAAGGAATAAAAATGTAAAACTATAGAAAAATTTTAAAATACATAAAATCCATAAAAATTGTGATGTCATGAGTATAGTAAACTTCAAGACCCCATTCATTCCAAGATCCCATTCATTCATAATCACTTGTAAAACAAAAATAAAATAGTCTCCATCGTTGGTGTCGGGTTGCAGAGCCAAGAATTTTATCGCTTCTTTATGTTTCGACTGGAGGGACCACAGATCAGCGCTAGAATTCGAGAGAATAACTCCTTTTTTTTCTTCTCAATGATTTCTCACGATTGAAAGGTAAGTTGATTGGTGATTTTTTGAATTATTGTTGAGAAGTCATTTTTATTTCTAAAAAGTATGAACTTTTATGAAAATTCATCATTATTATTTTTAGGGATTAGAGTGTAGAAAACTGGACTTTCAATTTTTCGAATGGTGAATCATTCAAGAGTTTTTCAAGATGAAATGAAGTTTCCAATTTAAGTTTTCAATTTAGGTTTTCTATGTTCATAGAAAAATTTCTGCTGAGGATGAAATATCACTGATTGAACGCCTTGTAAGGGTATCAATCGCACAGGCGATTGAATCTGGAAGGCAGGATCTGCATGTTTGGATGATGGAGAATGTAGTTATCCCATTCGTGTGCACAACTCAAGTGCCTACAAGCCTGATCCTACAGTGTACTATTTTCAGGATCTTGAACATTGATGGGGAAAATTTACCGCTACCAGTCTACATAACAATGGTAGCAGTGAGAGCACATTTCTGCGCAAGGAGCGGGGTCTATTATTTCCTCATTGATCCTGAAAATGCATCGATAGATGGTGATAGTAATAGTGATAGTGATGATGACTCAGAAACAAATGATAGTGAGGGTGATGGTGACATAATGGATGAGTGTGATGGTGACATAATCGATGGGGGTGATCATGATGATATAAATCAACATGAGGGTGAGGCAATGGATGAATATGCAACTGAGAGTAATGATGACGACGATGTTGAAACAATGGATGAAGATGATTTGGAGGGTACGTCGCCAGACTGTAGCTCATGTAATAATGAGGACGATGATGACGTTGAGGGTACATCACCGGACTGTAGTTCATGTAATGAAGTTGAGGCTGCATCAACAGACCATAGCTCGTGTGAGAGTGAGCGATGACTTCAAGATGATGAGAAACAGTTTTGAGTAAAAAGTGAGACATTGTTATTCAATAAAACTTTTATACAACTTTTTATATGAATAAATAAATATATTATGGCAAACGCAATGTATTTTTCAAATTTGAGATTCACTCAATATAGTAGGTGGCTGTCGGTAAAGAAATTCAACTAAGCGCAACAGTAGCAGAACTTGTTTTTCTACAGTTGCCTCTCGTAAGATGGCGCTATGAATATTTTCTTGATTCCTTCAGCTGTAGTCATGGAGTTCAGAGAGAGGTACTCCACGACTGTAATTTCCAATATAGTTCATGAATGGATCGATGCAAATGAGCAGAGGTCGCTTTCATCAACTGGATTTAGAAAAAAAATATGAGAAAAAGAAAAAGCAGATTCAGGTAAGGTTCATGAAAGTCTCAGCGGACCATAACAATCACAAGAAGAAAATTTCTCATACAAGAGCACCCTCTTTGAATTCAAAAAATGAAAAAATTTTGAAAACCGAAAAAAGTTTTTTTGAAAAATGAAATTTAGAATCAGATTGAGAAGATAATTTGAAATAAATAAAATGTAGAATCAGATTTAGAAAATAAGTGTCAGATGGGTCATAAGGGTCAAAAGAGTTACAGGAGGAAAAATCTCACATGAGATCCCCTCTCCCCTCCCGCCGCAGAGACGATTGGACATCGGTGACATCATCGCGCTCTGTCACGCGCCCAGTATAAAATACCTCTCGCTCGCATCTATTGTCACGCGTATCCAAATTCCCATTTTACGCGATTTATTATAGTCAGTAGAGTCTAACACTGACCTCCGATCAGATCACTTTCATTATTCTTTCTCTTTTGTATATATATTCTAAACGTCTTGATTAAACTGTAATTTAAATACTAATTACATTTGTTAGTGAATCGTTACATCCCTCAACAACCTCAATTCCTACAGGGGGAGGGGGGCTTTAAAAAGGGGCTGCCACCATCCGCGACTGCTAAGAGAAACCCACACAAATCCATGATGTGAGTCTGGTGTACAACCAGTATATGACCGTATGGTCATATAACCGTGCCTAGGGATGCGTGACACAGGGGGAACTGTGTCATTAACGGTGCCTCTCAGAAACCGGGCGACATCTGGGAGTAGTCTTAGGACAAGCCAAACCCTGGCATACGGCTCTGACCGGGTGAGACCGCTCTTCCGTGTTACTCGTGGGACCAAGAATGGAAACTAATCTTGAAAAACTATTAGCTGAAGAAACTTCTCCGGGTGGGGCCAGAGATGGCGAATACCCGGACCACTGGCGACTCTCGGACTGACTCGGTTGGGGGAGAACACAAACGCGGCAGCCTGAGCGGTGCCGCCAGGAAGAAAATGAGTTGGCAGAGACAGCAACAAACCTCGGGGGCATTAACAACCTTGGTCGAAGCCGCATCTCAGGCTGAAGTGGCTGGTGATGTGGGGGCTCAGAAGAGGGCTGAAAAACGACGTCTTCCTGAGCACACCACGCCTAGTCCCACCACCAGGCCAAGAGAGAAAAAAATGAGGAAGCAGGTTCAGGGTATATAGGCCCAGACAACTGCAAACTCATTAAAGCTGGCAGTGATACCGCAGTCGTAGTCGTAGATCAACTTGCATCATAGTAAGGCGGCTTCGGCGACGCTAGCCAAGCTTCTAGCTGGGATGCAGATAGTAATAGCATTGATCCAAGAACCTTGGATAATGAACAATGCTATTAAGGGACTGACTGGTTGTGGCAAGTTACATCATGCCGTTACACTAGAAAAATTGAGAACCTGCCTAATTATTAAACGATTAGATTCTATTCTCTGTCCACAGTTTAGCGGGGGAAACCTAACTGCGGCTCAAATGAGGTTAAACCTAGGACAAGGCAGGGTTATGGATATAATAGTAGGGTCGGCTTACATGCTCTATGACTCAGCAGAACCACCCCCACCGGATAAAGTAAAGGAGCGGTGCAACCATGTAAAAAAGAGGGGGCTTCAACTCCTGTTGGGCTGTGATGAGAACTCCCATCATGCTGCAGGGGGGAGGACCGGTTGCAACGGCAGGGGAGAGAGTCTCTAAGAGTTCATCATGGGGGTAGGGCTCCATATTTTAAACAGGGAGACAGAACCAACTTTCATAGACCGTAGGTGACAGGAAGTACTAGACATAACTCTGGCAACGGATGATGTGGCTGGCTTGGTTGGAGACTGGACGGTCTTAAAGGACATCTCGGCCTCGGATCATAGAATTATAAAAATGTCCGTTATTTTTTAGGAAGCGACTGAGTGGAGCAGAAACCCACGGCGGGCCGACCGGGGAAATTAGCGGAAGAGTTTAGCACTTAGGCTAAGGATGATTTCTCTCAGATTTGGCAGCAAGAAGAGACTGGAAGAGGCCTCTAAGGTCTTACACCGGGTGATAATTGTCTCATATGAGGAAAACTGTAAGTTGTTGTCCAGAAGGCGGAAGACTAAGATAACCTGGTGGTCGGAAGACGAACTTGGGGGACTCAGGAATGAAACCAGAAGGGCTTTCAACAAGGCAAAGAATGCGAGGGAAGTTCCCCGTAAGGAAGCAGTCTGGACGACTTACAGGGGACTTCTCGCAAAGTACAACAAGGCAATAAAAGCCGCCAAAGACAGGTGCTGGAGGGATTTCACGAGCACTATTGAGAGCCAATCAGAGACTGCCAGGTTGGCGAAAATCCATGGTACAAACAAGACCACATATCTAGGGAGCCTATAAGCACCGGATGGGAGCAATACGGAGACAATGCAGGGGAACATTGACACTCCTAATGGAAACACACTTTCCGGGATTCACCGAATCCCGGGGAGGAGATATAGAATCAAGGCGAAGTCGAAGGGGCGAACACGAAACTCACGACTGGTCCTTGGTTGGCAAAATTGTGCAACCGTGGGGAGTCAAATGGGCTGTAAAGACCTTTGAGCCTTACAAAGCGCCGGGGCCAGATGGGATTTTCCCGGCCCTGCTACAGGAGAGAATGGAGAACATCATAGGAACCCTGACCAAAATCCTCAGGGCCAGTATAGCACTGAGACATGTTCCGAGATCATGGAACGAGACTAAGATAGTCTTCATTCCAAAGCCGGGCAAGGTTGGGTATATTAAACCAAAGGACTTTCGCCGAATAAATCTTACATCCTTCATATGGAAGACGCTGGAAAGACTTGTGGATCGATTCATAAAAACGGGGCCCTTGGTAGTGAGCCCCCTCTCCCTCTCAATCTGCGTATCGAGAGGGTAGATCCACGGATACCGCCCTACAGCATCTGGTGGGACTCGTGGAGGGACAATTCGCTGCCAAGGGATATGCCATAGGAGCCTTCTTGGATGTTGAGGGAGCTTTTGACAGCACCTCGAACGAAACCATAGAAGAAGCTATGAAGAAGCATGGGATCCCTAGGACGATCATTGCTTGGACACAGACCATGTTAAGGAGCAGAAGACTATCGGCTAATCATAGACAAAGCTATATAGAAGGGCGCCCAGTCAGAGGATGGCCGCAGGGGGGAGTTCTCTCACCTCTGCTGTGCAATCTGGTTGTGAACGAACTTCTGAAAAGGCTGCGTGGAGCGGGTAGACATGTCATTGGCTTTGCCGATGATGTGGCAATAGTGGTTAGAGGCAATTTTCTAAGGGTGCTCAGAGACTTGATGGTGCCGGCACTTGACATCGTTGAGAGCTGGTGCAAGGAAACTGATCTCTTGATGAATCCCGCCAAGACCACAGTCCTAGTCTTCACGAAAAAATACAAGCCAGAGACGATCAGACCCTTAATACTGAACGGCTCGGTAGTAAACTACACCAACAAATTAAAGTATGTGGGAGTAATTCTAGATAATAAACTCAGTTGGAAGCATCATATCTATATACAGAGAAGCAAAGTGTTTGCCTCGATGTGGGATGCAGAAGGGCCATTGGTAAAAACTGGGGACTAAACCCCAGAATGGCACTGTGGCTCTATCAAATGGTATTGTTACCAAGGCTAATGTATGCTGCGATAGTGTGGTGGCCAAGGGCAGGAAGGGTGGAAACAAGGAACCTGTTGCAGGGCCTATAGGGAACTTTCCTGAGGGTCGCGACGGGGGCCATGAAGACCACACCTACTGAGGTGCTAGAAACAGCACTCAGTACCCTGCTTTTGGACTTCAGAGTGATTAGCTGTGCAAGCACAACAGCCTACAGACTACGGTGTTAGCAGGAATGGAAATCGACAGGCCAAGGTTATACCCAATTTAGCTTGATTAATGCAAATCCCGTCACGGACAAGACTGACAGGATTCAGAGAAAATATCAAATTAACAAAGCCTTCAAAACTAAAATACCATCCAGAGAGGAGTGGCTAGATTCAAAACTTAAACCAGGACCCAAGGAGGATTACTGGTTTACCGATGGATCTGGCTATAATGAACGCTTTGGGGCGGGGATTTATCGATTGAAAGATGGTTTCGGGGAAAGCTTTCCACTGGGCCAGCATGCAACAGTCTTTCAAGCTGAGGTGTTAGGCATAGCCAAGTATGCCGAGCACCTGGTAGCAAAAGAGACGGAAGGGATGAAAATCTTCATCTGCAGTGACAGCCAGGCAGCCATAAAAGCACTGGAGAAAGCCACTTCTAATTCGGAAGTGGTGTGGGAGTGTATGCAAGCAATTGCCACTTTAGGGGAGAGGAATACAGTCACACTAACCTGGGTTCCGGGCCACCACGGAATACAGGGTAACGAAGAGGCGGACTGGCAGGCCAGAAGAGAAACGGAAGGCGTTCCTCCGGAGGGTCTGATTGGTGTGCCTTTCCAGTGGGAAAAAAGATCATAAAAGATCACCTACAGCGGGAATTTGAAAAACGCTGGCGAACTGGCACAACCTGTAGACAGGCTAAACTGTTTATGGGGGAGCAGTCAAATAGAAGAACTAGAGAACCTCTGGCGCTGGACAGGGAAAATCTGAGGGTTGCGATAGGACTTCTCACAGACCACACTACCCTCAGGTCCCACCCGGTACAACATGAAGCTAGCTGAACAGGCAGGTTGTAGACTATGCGGGGACGGTAGAAAGGACGCCGCACATACTCTGTGCGAGTGCCCCCTGGCTATTCATAGATATAGGAGCTGGGGCCAGGCTTTCATGGAACCAGCTGACCTAAATGAAGTGGCGGTGACCAGCCTCATTAGCCTAGTGAAAGACACAGGGCTGGGGTTGGTGGACTGACCAGCATAAGGCGGAAGTTACAAAAAATCGTAATTTAGGTGACTCTGGGCAAGAAATTGACCGGCCGTATTACTCTAAATTCTTCTAAATTCTAATCGGTTAAAAATTAAAATACTAGTCATGTTAAAAGAAAGAAAGTCAGAATAAATCAAGATAAATTAAAGTCAAGATATAAAGGTCAAAAAGTAGAATAACTAGTACAGTTCTGAAAAAGTCAATAATTACAGTGAGAAAATAATATTATTCCGAGAGATGAATGCCTCGATAATAGGCGAAATGAATAAGGAATGCGAATTCCGGTAGACGAGAACTGGGATTATCCCGAGAGACAATAATCATGATAACACTCGCAACCTTATACAAGATCACACGACAACAAAAACTCGAGCGTCGAAACTGACGCTACAACCCCAATTCTGTTTCCAAAAGAAATAACGCCGATGCTCGATAGAAAATGAAGTAAATAATCAAATACCTCAGGCATCGCAAGACATTAGACTAATTTCGGTATATCAAAATTGCAGCTAGCTGTCGAGAGATCCACCTCCGCCAGTCGACAACTAGCCAAGTGAAACGAGAGTCATAAACTAGACTAAAAATACCACTGAATTCGCTCAACGAAATAATTATTCCAAAAATCAAATTATCAAATTATTTCAAAGGAAAAAATGAATCGAAGAGCCAAAATACTTTATCAGACACGAGAGGTTATACTCGGTCGAACAAGCAGCAAGAATTCATCCGGATAAATGACTCGACATGAAAATGGCGTCAAATCGCCCGACGCTAAGTCTCGACAAGAACAAACCGCGATAACAATGCAAATTCTTGCCATTTATAGTTTACAACAAGATATCTGTCCGGAAATTCTCCTCCGCCCACCGTGATCCTCCTCAAGGGCCGAAAACTCAGGAGCTGGGGTGAGAGAAATCCTTGGCAGTCGATTATCCAAATATCGCCAAATTCCGCCAAATTCCGCTCTTGCCACTACGCACACAATTTTTCCCAATAAGCTTAAACGTAAGCGACAGGTCTCTCGCACGTCCAAACGAGAAGTGTCGGCACATACGACGCTAACTTCGGTGCTCCCTCTAATTCCAATGTCGGAACACCTCATTGGTCCATGACGACTGCAACACATTCTCCCATTGGCTATCAGGCCCAACTGTCCTAACAACCTTCCCTCGTGCTCGTTATCAATACAACGGCATGAGTCTTCATCTGCGCCATCTGAATCCATTTCCAGATTCTCTTAGGGAAAACCCCATATAGGATCGAGGTCGCTAGACGGTCGCCATGTTCTGCAACTCTAGGTCCATCCGCTAGCGTCGCCGCTCGGTTGTCCACCGAAGCTCTCTCTACCGCGGGAATTCGTCAGCCATTGAAGTGCTGGTTACTACCCATGTAGTCATGAGATCTTCCCAAAGATGATCCTCACCTCCAACACCACAGCCCCAGGACTCCATATTCCTCGATGTCAACCGTAGATACAGTCGTACTGGAGATATTTTAGTCTTCGGGAATCCACGAAGCCATTTACCCCAACCCGCCGCCTTCCCCCTCCCCGCAACTCACGCATGCGTATTTAGAACCAATCCTACGCCAACTGAAGTTAGTTCCCAAAGAAATCACCACCGGTATTTTATTTTGTTATTATTGTTACAGTTCGGCGTATATTTTGTTCTTATTGAACCTCCCAATAAACAAAGTAAATCGATCATACCTCTAGTAAAGTATAAATGGTAAGTAATGTGCAATTGTAAATATTCTTCATTCACGAATGATATGATATACGTCGTAGAATGGATCTGTGAAATTTTTGGGTTTTCACTTGGATAAGCTGAGCATTCATTGTTATTATTTATTTCGCATGCTAATTTTCATTGTTTCCTACTTCTTTTTCTCGTGAGTTTCTCTATTTTTCTAGAAGAAAAATTTCTTCCGTCTCCAAGTTTTTGTTTTGCGGAGGAAATTATTGCATTGTTGACAACTTGTCATCCATCTCCAGCCACTCCACTGACAAGTCGATGGTTAATTTATTTTTTTATGAAAAGTTTTGGAATTGAGTTATGGATTATATGAATTCAGGTTTATGAAAAATCAATCTATTCCACAGAATCAACAGAGTAAAATCATTCCGAACCTTTCGATGGACGAAGGGTCATCACCAATTGCTGGGTTAACAGATGACTGTTTGCATTTGTTGTTCGCCTATATTCAAATTCCACAACGAGCTTATCTTCGCGAAGGTTCTTTTCTCAACAAAATTAATTTGTGAAGTAGGAATAACATTTTGGTCAGATCGATATTGGACAAGTCGCAAAGTACCACCCAGTGATTTTCTTATCAGTGAGTTGTAAAAAAATAGGCATATTCTGGTATCTTTACCACGTCAATACAAATTCCAGATCTTGCCTTTGATTCATATTTTCAAATATATTGGAAATTGCAATTTGTTGCACATAATTCTTATTCATCGAGTATGTAATGTGCAAAAATCTATGAAATAGCTTTCCTTCACAATTTCCCGATTATTCTCCCTATCCAATGTCACATCGTCAACCGAGAACCCGAAAAGTGCAGCATCAACAAATAACATATTCCAACATAAGGCTAGTGGATTCGCCATTTCAACAGAGTAACACCCCGCAGGTGAAGAATCGTCAGTGCGAATTCCAGCGTGCCTAAAACCGCTGACCCAACAGGTCAATTCCCTCCAAGAATAAAAAGTGGGAAAATCACGCCATAATTTCCACCAATCAAAAGCAAAATCGTGTATCGATCAAGAACCGACTCACTCCCCAAAAATTAAAATCAAAATCAGTCTAGAAGCAATTGTCGGAGCGTTAATTTTGACTTGGTGGAAATTACTTACGGAATCGATCTGTCTCTTTCGGTCCCCGCTACTCATAACTCGCCTGGAAAACGGTTATCGGGAGTGGTAGTTATCGAACATAGTTCATAGCTGAGTGAAAGAAAGTTGCGCAGGAATACTGCATCCTTAAATAGAGAGTAGTAGTGTTTCTTGCATTGTAAGAGAACAAAATTAGCCAGTTTACCGTGATTGTAGACATTCTCACTTAAAAACACTTTTCCGAACTTTGTTAAATTGTACACGAGTGGGTGGCAGTGATCCAATAGGAAGTATTCATAATAGAATCAGAGAAAACTCTAATTCTGGTGGAGAAAAACCTTTATGTCATTGAAGGATCCACAACTAGAAATATAAGGATTACTACTAAAACCATCATCAACTGTAAGTTCAATTATCAATAACCTTCAACCATTTTGAAGACCAAAGCAATCCACTATCAGACTTTGTAAAAAGACTTTCCAGGGATAAAATATTAACTTAATATCAATTTCAAAATTCAACAATTCAAACACGATTCAAATTGTAAATTTTTCATTTGTAATTATCAACAAAGTCGAAATTATAGAAGATTACTTTTGAACAGAAAAATTTTCTCGGAATCATTTGACTATTTCCTTACTTCAAATATTCCTCATCCTTTCAGTATCCCAATTTCGATTCTCAAAATTAGTAACTAGTAAATATTCCTCATCCTTTCAGTATCCCAATTTCGATTCTCAAAATTAGTAACGTAAATCAAGGTAAGAGAGATCAATTACACCTAGCGTCGTTCAATATAAATCAAAATATAAAAGTATCTGGCTTAACAATTCCTTTCGAAGTTTAGCTTTCCCATATTTTTATATCAAAAATTCTAGATTGTTATTTTCCCGTAATTTACAATTCTACCCAAAAAGTGTCCTTCGACGCTGACACGTCTCCGGACATAACAGCTAGAATTTCATGGCGCAGTCGGTAGGACGATCTAGGCTTTCTTTCACTCTTACCGCCTAATAATAATAACGAATTTACTCGGTTCACATATAAATTCCTCCAAGTTCGGTTTATACAACAAAGTTCGTTTTGAATGTCGGTATTTTCATAATATCGCATAATATCGGGAAAAACTTCTTCACTTTCCCTTTTCTTTTCCTTTTTTTTTGTTTTTGTAGTATTTAAACTTTTCCAAAATTCTACTCTCAAGAGTATTCCCAGACTTACTCTAGAATTATCCCATAATGGCAAACTCTTCTATAAATATTGGTTATACCGGCGATTCAAATATCGCCGGGCAAATCACTGGGAATCATGAAGATTACNTACCAGAAGCTACGGAAACCCTGGATTCCAGACCGGTTACGGGCAAAGGACTCAAAAATCAAATAATGATCTGGTTGCGGCACTCCTCAACGAATATATCCCTCGAAGGCGACCTCTTGATACACCAATAAATGGGGTGTCAAGACAACACTTCCCACCACCTCCAATATCAACCGTAAATCCAGTTTTCATGGGAAGCGTCTCACCTGAAGCCTTGCTCCACCAAATGAATCTTACAGAACCATGGGGTCAAGACAGAGTTGAAGATGTACCAGTGGATGCAGGTCAAGTTCAGCAGCTCGTAGCGATCTTAGCGGGTACGCAACGCCAAAATGTGGAACATGTTCCTCATGTTCCTCNTAAATCCAGTTGTCATGGGAAGCGTCTCACCTGAAGCCTTGCTCCACCAAATGAATCTTACAGAACCATGGGGTCAAGACACAGTTGAAGATGTACCAGTGGATGCAGATCAAGTTCAGCAGCTCGCAGCGATCTTAGCGGGTACGCAACGCCAAAATGTGGAACATGTTCCTCATGTTCCTCAGAAAGAGAACAAGGATGACCTGAGCGAAATTAAGAACCTCCTTCAGAGCCTTGTGATCGAACTCAAGGACCAGAAACAACGAGCAGTGACGCTCCCTTCATCAAGGGACTCATCCCGAGAACGAGTCAAGGGGAATCACCAGCCTAAAACCACGGGGAACCCGGTTCAACAATCGTCAAAGGTACCTTCCTCAGAAGGAGTTTCAACCCAGGCTTTAAACGAGTACCTGGCTCGTCAAACGGGTGCGGTGACGAGCGACCAGGGTCAACAACAATACCACACCCTGAGGAGCACTCACCAGAGACGTCAATAAGAGAAGTAGTCCTTTGTAGTCCCAAAAGCGGCCCACAAATCCGTATAACAGGGCCCTATCTGAACAACGATGGAATTTCCGCCCTGGTTGACACGGGGGCCTCCATAAATCTCATCTCCATTCAATCCTTAAATTCTGATGTCATGGTAGATCGGACTCAGATTTGTAGAATTGTGGGGCTCTCAAACGATGTAATGAATTCCCTAGGGACAGTAAGACTACCTCTCCACCCAAAAGTGCACGTTAAATTCCATGTTATAATTCACCAACCTGGTGGATATGGTGCAATCGTGGGAGACGACATGTTGAATAAATTGAAGGCTCACATCTCCTTCTATACTAAAACCATCACGTTCAACATCGCTCCATTACAACCGCTACATCTTTGCATACCGAATTGCAGGACGTGGACATCACAGACGCAGAGAGAATGCAGAATATCCCTTACCGGGGGTGGACCCCCAATAAATTTAAGACNAATAAAGTCCGTGGGTTAGTCAAATATACCGAAGAACCTCTGGAATGTTTTTTGGAAAGAATGGCAGCTTCGGTTCAATTTGGGTTGAGAATAGTTGAGGGTGAGCCGGAGGCCACGAGACAAGCTCTTGAAAGTTTGATGAATCAAGAGACCTTGGCTAGATGCAAANATTTAAGAGTAAGGAATTTAATTGGGAAAAGTCACCAGTTCTTGATTGATACAGGAGCAGAGATCAACCTAATCGAAAGAAGAGCCATCAAGCCAGGTGCAAGGATTGAACCACCCATTGTGAAGTATCTGACGGGGGTCACCGAAGACGCTCTACCAACTTGCGGGTTGATTTACTTGAAGATCCTGGGAGCACCGACCCCTTTTCACATTGTTGATTGCAAATTGCCTGTAAAAGGATCAGGTCTCTTAGGACTGGAATTCCTTGTAAAAGAGGAAGTCGACATCAGATATCTCCAGAGAACTCTAACGACGGCGAAAAGACCAAATATTCCTGTCTTTTGGTATGAGTACCATCGGCCATATGGGCCCACAATAATACCGGCCAGAGCAAGAATGGTTATGGGAATTCCAATCGAAAACTCGGATTTATCAGTTGGATACCTTCCTAAGCTGGATACTCCAAAGGGAGTATATCTAGGCCATTGCGTAGTGACAGTCACAGAAGGGGTAGCCTGCGTGGTTGCCATTAACACCACGGAAGAACCAATTGAACTCATACGTCCTCCGCAACGTCTCGAACCCTTCGACGAAGAAATGGATTGCCACGGTAATAATCTTGCAGTTTACAACATGGCGCTATCCCCTGAGGAAACAGAGGATACCCATCAGAGAGCCTTGGACATCGCCAAAGCACTTCCTGAGCAAGACCTCAAACACTTTGAGAGAAAAAAAGTTATGGAGCTAATCACTGCATATGACGATGTGTTTCATCTTCCCGGAGATAAATTAGGGAAGGCGAAACATTTTAAATGCAAAATACGCACCGTGGATAACAAACCCGTCCACAAACGCCAGTACAAATTCCCGAACCAATATAAAGAAGAGATTAAAAAGCAATGCAAAACTCTTGAAGAACGGTATCATCAGACCTTCGATCTCGCCCTAGAACTCTCCACTATGGATCGTCCCCAAGAAGGCAGATTCTAAAGGAAAGAAACGTTGGAGAATGGTGATCGATTTCCGTAATCTGAATCAGAAAACCAT
>NW_021680486.1:215508-220032 GCF_001412515.2 Diachasma alloeum
TATCATCAGACCTTCGATCTCGCCCTACAACTCTCCACTATGGATCGTCCCCAAGAAGGCAGATTCTAAAGGAAAGAAACGTTGGAGAATGGTGATCGATTTCCGTAATCTGAATCAGAAAACCATTGGAGACTCCTACCCACTTCCCGACATCTCCGAGATCTTGTCTCAACTCGGAGGCGCGAAATACTTCAACGTCTTCGACCTCGCGAGTGGTTTCCATCAAATAGAAATGGACGAAGAGGACAGTGAAAAAACCGCTTTCACTGGTCCAGATGGACATTATGAATACGCACGGATGCCCTTTGGTCTCCAAAACTCACCACCAATTTTCCAGAGGATGATGGACCATGCTCTTGCAGGATTAAAAGGCACCGAGCTGTATGTATATCTTGATGACATCGTGGTTTACTCCAAAACGTTCGAAGCTCACAATGAAAGGCTCGAACATCTATTCGAGTGTCTCAGAGGAAATGGACTGACCCTTCAACCAGATAAGTGCAAATTCTTTATGAAAGAAGTTGCATATCTGGGTCATATCATCGACGAAGAGGGTATCCATCCAGATCCTTCGAAAATCAGAGCACTCGTTGACATACCAAAACCAACCAACTTACATCGTCTGAGGAAATTCCTTGGTTTTAGCAATTATTACCGCAGGTTTGTTCAAGACTATGCTGAAATCTCAGAACCGCTTACCAATCTATTGAAGAAGGATATTCAGTAAGACTGGACCAAACACCAGACCGAGGCTTTCCAACTGCTGAAAACCGCTATAACTGAAGACTCATTATTATATTATCCAGACATGGATGAACCGTTCATCGTACATGCATCCAGCACTGAGAAGGGTCTAGGTGGCATATTAAGTCAAAAAGATGAGGAAGGAGACGAACATCCAATCCTTTACGCATCTAGAACATTGCGAGGAGCAGAAACCCGTTATACCCCAGCGGAACGAGATTGTTTGGCTGTGGTGTATGCAGTAGACCAGTTTCGACCCTACATCTTTGGCGTACACTTCACTATCATCACGAACAGCCCTGCCCTAAATTGGTTGATGGTCTCCAGTAATCCCACCACAAAGCAAATAAAATGGAAAAGNGAGCAGAAACCCGTTATACCCCAGCGGAACGAGATTGTTTGGCTGTGGTGTATGCAGTAGACCAGTTTCGACCCTACATCTTTGGCGTACACTTCACTATCATCACGAACAGCCCTGCCCTAAATTGGTTGATGGACTCCAGTAATCCCACCACAAGGCAAATAAAATGGAAAACCTTCTTGAACGACTACGACTTCAATGTAGAAATCAAGAAGCAAAAGAAAGCTCAACTGGCCGATGCTTTCGCAGAAAATCCTCTGGACAGAGACCAATCTGAAGGGAAGTCGATCGCAATATGTTTACCGACCTTCAAGTCACCTAACCCCATTCTGAAAAGACCTCAATCAAACAGAAATCGTAACCGTAGAGTTCAATTCCACTCAGAACCTGACGCAGCTCTTCAATCAGGTTTAGGCACATCAGTAGCAGACAGAATCAGAACACGACGAATGACTGAATTGGCCGCTGGTAAGAGGACTCCTATATCTTACCGAGACAGCAGAGAATATCGGTCGGCATTGAAGAAGAAGACTCAAGGAACCGATACTGGAACTCTCAGCGAGACTTCACAGACTGTCGGCACAGAACCTTCAGAAACGTCCACTTCCAACGATCCAGAAGATGCACCTGAAATTCCGGTGGAACCCATAGTGGATCCCCCTCCAAGATCAAACGATGAAAAAGGAAGTTCAGGAAGTCCAACAAATTCTCTACCCAGTGATGAGAATGGAAGTTCAGGAAGTACAGCGAGCTTCCAAACAACAAAAGAAAGTTTTGATGAAAACTATGTATCCCTTGAAGGGACACCCCTAGAGGATGATGTCTTCGAGACCGAAGATACCTCGCTGTATCAGCCGCNACAGAACCTTCAGAAACGTCCACTTCCAACGATCCAGAAGATGCACCTGAAATTCCGGTGGAACCCATAGTGGATCCCCCTCCAAGATCAAACGATGAAAAAGGAAGTTCAGGAAGTCCAACAAATTCTCTACCCAGTGATGAGAATGGAAGTTCAGGAAGTACAGCGAGCTTCCAAACAACAAAAGAAAGTTTTGATGAAACCAATGTATCCCTTGAAGGGACACCCCTAGAGGATGATGTCTTCGAGACCGAAGATACCTCGCTGTATCAGCCGCTAAATTCAAGAATAATAGAATCTGAGACCCTGACGGAAGAACAGGATGAANTCCGGATACAGACCACAATCCAATGGAGCCTTGGAAAGGAGCCACCATGTACCTGCCGAATATCTCAAGGCATACACAGATGAGTTCAATCGCNTTATTATCAACCACCCACCTTATACCAGCTGAAAAGAACAAGCCTGAGTACCGACTTCCTAGAGAAACTAGACGAGTCCACCCGTCTATTCAAACAGAAACTAGCTGAATTCGAAGGGCGATCCAAACCCCTCATCGACCTCACTGACGAACTCTCTGAAGATGGAAATGAGTCAACGGGGGTCGAAAAAGGTCCCATCAAGGTTTCCACTTTCTCTGAAGAGCTACCCAAACAATTGTCTGTCACGCCATCGTCATCCGTTCAAAGTGACATAGAAAAGGTCCAACCCAAACGAGATTCGACGTTAGAAGACACAAGATATGAAGACATGAGCAGCATCCCTCGTGATGATGCCTATGTAACAGCATCTAACATCCAAGAGTCCAGAGATGGACTAACATTTACTAGAGGTAATCTAGTGCACTTTCTTGCTGCTGATGCGGAACCAACCAAGCAAAACACAAAACTATTGAGGGACTTGAATTTTATCAATCTGGACCACATCAGAAAACTCAAACCACAAGTAGGTCAAATAATAGTGACCAAATGTGGGAAATTCTTCACGTTCACCCTTATTGTGAAACAGTGGCATTTTGAGAAAGTTAAAAATAAAAATCTCAAAACGTGTTTGAAAAACCTGAGAGAAGCCTTGATGAAATATCAAATCAATGAAATAAAGATGCTGAACCAGGGAGATGAAATCGATGAAGATCTGAGAATTCGTTTTTTTCTGGAAAAAGAATTCCAAGAGGAACCAATCACCATCACTTTGTGCCATGGAACCGTCAGAATGCCCCCAGAAGCACTGAGACCTGAAATAATCAAAGAGTGCCACGAAACCCTACCGGCAGGTCATAAAGGGATAGTCAAGACATTCAACAGAATTCGAGAGCGATTCTACTGGCCAGGGATGAAGCAAGAGGTCGAAAGGTTCATAAAAAAATGCAGAACTTGTCAACTAGAGAAAATCCGAAGGGTGAAATTTCGACAACCTATGCTGATAACAGAAACCCCCAGCGAATGTTTTGAAAGAATCTCGATTGACACTGTGGGCCCTCTTCCAACAACATCAAAGGGGAATAGCCACATTCTCACAATCCAAGATAATTTCTCGAAGCACTGTGTCGCTGTTCCACTTCGGGATATCAAAGCTCATACCATCGCTCATGCACTAGCTACGAAATATGTTGCTCAGTTTGGATGCCCGAAAATAATTCTATCCGACAAAGGAACGAGCTTTCTAAGTAAACTCTTCGCCCAGTTAAGTAAACTCTTACGGTTTCATCACCTCACTACCTCCGGATACAGACCACAATCCAATGGAGCCTTGGAAAGGAGCCACCATGTACCTGCCGAATATCTCAAGGCATACACAGATGAGTTCAATCAGTGGGACGACCTCCTCCCGTTCGCTATGTTATCATACAATACCACGATCCATAGTGCAACAAACTTCACTCCATTTGAATTACTCTATGGGAAACCAGCCAGAATCCCTTCCAACTTCAACGAAGAACGCAGCGAAACACAAACACNCACCTTTGACGAATCCATGCAAGAGACTATCGAGACTGCAGAGAAGATTGGCCTCCATCATCAAGAGGAATATGGTCACCAAATTTTTACAGCCACGAGCTGTGGAATTACCGGAATACTCTCCATCGCAACAATAATAGGAGGAATAATAACTTACAAAAAGGGTACCAACATCCTCTCCTGCATGAGTTACTGTTGTTGCAAGAAAAACAACAAGCCCGAAAGAAAACCAGCAAACTCAAAAACCACCAACGAGAAATCCGGGGACAAGCAACTAGAGGACATAGAGATGCCAACCATCACAATACCTACAATATCTACCAGACGACCAAGACCAGCACTTCCAGCCTTTACACCAGTAATTCAAGAAATCACACCAGGGTCCAGCGTAGAAATACCCCTGAGCTCGGGAGTGATCATCAACTACGTCTAATTAGTTTAACAGATGAGTAAAAAAAAAAATAAAAAAAATTCAACCCTAAATTTCATCTATATATGTATATATATATATATTTACGGGCACATGGATTTCCCTCCAGTATATGTATACTGCCCCGGAATTTATAGATCTATATACATAAATAGATACATATATATATATA
>NW_021680486.1:220101-238156 GCF_001412515.2 Diachasma alloeum
TATATATATATATATATATATATATATATATATATATATATATATACTTTCCTTACGGTCATTCATTATTATCCTTCGTCTATCAAATTGTCGAACAAAAAGAAAAACGGATATAGGTTTAAAAATATAAAGACGCACCCAGCGCAAGTAGGATAATCATGGGTAATTAATGTTAGAGGATGTCCACACCGCGATCCGAAATAATGCACTTTCTTTTTAAATTTGCTATGAGCGGTTTATTTCTGCCACTCTCCATAATTCAAATCCATCATTCATTCACGAAAAACTTCAGAAATTAATGTAGACTACACCGACTATGTGCCAATACTTAGCCGACAAAGGGCCAAAGTCCCCAAAATTGGCCCCGTACGATCCGTTAACCATCCCAGTTATTATGGCCCGCTGTTTCAAAAATAGTGCGCCATTTCATCCCCCACCTTCACCCTCACCAATGGCCGAATACGTGAAGCTAACTTGACGGGCTAAAAACATAAATTAAAATTATTTTTTTAAATGTTTTCCAACCGAATCAATAAATCTCGATACCCCTAAATCACAATAGAAGAACGCATTACCCTAAAATAAATTCACCCCCACAATCAGCCTGATGTTGGGCACACCAAGTGAAGAAAGGCCCAGGCTCTGGTGGACGATTCACAGTTCGGATCTGCTCTCTCCCACATTTATTACAAACGAACAGTTTATCCATCGACAAGGGCCGTAATATATCCCAATCCACATCCCCTTCATCCAAAATGTCACATCCTAACACCGCATTGATACGGGCAACTTCCCTCTGGAACACCCCCTTGTGATTCGCATTCTTATTTCTATCAGCTCCAATACAGTCCAAGTAACAGTGAATCATCTCATGCAAAATTGTTCTCACTAACACCGATCGGCTCAAACCAGGCACAAACATGAACCTCGAAAAGGTCACAACCTTTGCAGTATAATCGGTATACCCAAACGTATCCTTCCTCCTAGAGGTTTTCCTGAAAGTATACCCTCCGACCTTCCCAAAGAAGAACTTGTCATTAATAATGTCTATCAACTTAAAAAGATCAGGGTCCTCCTCTAAAACCAATCCCACAAAAGGTAAGAGCCCGCGTGGAACCTCAACACCATTCGGACCCTTTCAATCACACCTGGACAACAAAATCCTCAACTCCTTCGGAGCTCCACGAATCCGACGACCCTAAATAATAATAATCCACATGAACCAAAATATAAATAAATAAATAAATCTATACCAAATGAAACATCAGAAAATACACCCACCTTGGTACGCACCCTCGAGCTCATGTCACCCAAAAACTGACTAACTCCCTCAAAAACACACCCTTAGCACACCCTCTAAGCTATTTTACTCTTGAAAATCCTTCGGAAAAGACGTCCAACACCTCCTGAGAACAGTGACACACTAACTGACATCCGGAGATAAGACGTAACCGAAAACCCAATGACCGATATCACAGAAACCTGATTACCTCCTCCAGAGAACAAAGCCAGCATAAAAATGCTGAGTAGACGATTACGTCCAGCGAGAATAATAAAAATTCAATCAAACCATAATATTCACACATCTCAAAATCAGTTCCACATAAATAGAACAATGATTCTGAGCGGGGGCTGTAATGTCCAAAAATCTATGAAATGGCTTTCCTTCACAATTTCCCGATTATTCTCCCTATCCAATGTCACATCGTCAACCGAGAACCCGAAAAGTGCAGCATCAACAAATAACATATTCCAACATAAGGCTAGTGGACTCGCTATGTCAACAGAGTAACACCCCGCAGGTGAAGAATCGCCAGTGCGAAATCCAGCGCGCCTAAAACCGCTGACCCAACAGGTCAATTCCCTCCAAGAATAAAAAGTGGGAAAATCACGCCATAATTTCCACCAATCAAAAGCAAAATCGTGTATCGATCAAGAATCGACTCACTCCCCAAAAATTAAAATCAAAATCAGTCTAGAAGCAATCGTCGGAGCGTTAATTTTGTCTTGGTGGAAATTACTGACGGAATCGATCGGTCTCTTGCGGTCCCCGCTACTCATAACTCGCCTGGAAAACGGTTATCGGGAGTGGTAGTTATCGAACATAGTTCATAGCTGAGTGAAAGAAAGTTGCGCAGGGATACTGCATCCTTAAATCGAGAGTAGTAGTGTTTCTTGCATTGAAAGAGAACAAAATTTGCCAGTTTACCGTGATTGTGGACATTCTCACTTAAAAACACTTTTCCGAACTTTATTAAATTGTACACGAGTGGGTGAAAATGATCCAATAGGAAGTATTCATAATAGGATCAGAGAAAACTCTAATTCTGGTGGAGAAAAACCTTTGTGTCATTGAAGGATCCACAACTAGAAATATAAGGATTACTACTAAAACCATCATCAACTGTAAGTTCAATTATCAATAACCTTCAACCATTTTGAAGACCAAAGCAATCCACTATCAGACTTTGTACAAAGACTTTCCAGGGATAAAATATTAACTTAATATCAATTTCAAAATTCAATAATTCAAACACGATTCAAATTGTAAATTTTTCATTTGTAATTATCAACAAAGTCGAAATTATAGAAGATTACTTTTGAACAGAAAAATTGTCTCGGAATCATTTGACTATTTCCTTACTTCAAATATTCCTCATCCTTTCAGTATCCCAATTTCGATTCTCAAAATTAGTAACGTAAATCAAGGTAAGAGAGATAAATTACACCTAGCGTCGTTCAATATAAATCAAAATATAAAAGAATCTGGTTTAACAATTCCTTTCGAAGTTTAGCTTTCCCATATTTTTATATCAAAAAATCTAGATTGTTATTTTCCCGTAATTTACAATTCTACCCAAAAAGTGTCCTTCGACGCTGACACGCCTCCGGACATAACAAGTAAAAAAAAAACTGCGAAAGAAATTCAAATTTCGATATCATGTCCAAATGAAGAAAATTCAATCAAATCGTCGTCGTTGAGCCAAAGGGGCGTCAGTGGTGTGTATAAGCATAGCTTTTACGCCCCTTTGGCTCTACGGCGACGAAATAATTACCCAAAACCACGACAGAAGTTGAGTTGATTAAGTTAGTTATCCTATTTCACTATTATTTTCTATTGAAGTTTTCTGATTCCATTGGCTTTCCAGTATGTCAAAGGTGGAAATTTGTTAAAGCCAATAGCTGGTCTGATGTAATTGAATTGAGGATTTGTAATCGCGAACTCGTTGATCGTGAACCAGACAAGTTATTTGTATTGAGGAGAACTGTGACCATTATCACCACCAGAGATGACGTTGTTGAAGGGATAATCGATCGGTGTGGAAAGTTCCTCCCTATACTAATTGATGAACGATACGATGGATGCTCAGCAGTCTCATCGGCCGTGCTTAAATGTCACGCACTGAAGGAGTTAACAGTGAGAATTCGAACGTCACAACAAGATAAACAATTGATGCAGTTACTGTTAGCCAATCAGTCAATAGATGTGTTGCGAATTAACCTCGGGCGAAGTAAACACTTCCATAGCCTGCTAGCAGTCAATGAAGCCACAGTTGAGAGTCTGGATATCGTTGGCCAGACGCCATCAGTCCCACTTCTTCTATGCTTACAAGCTCTTGTTAGAAGAATGCAGAACCTGAACAATTTCTCCTGTGACTTCTTGGACGATGAAACTCTACAACTGACCAGCACAAAAAGCACGCTGGAGAATTCAAATTTCAGTCAGGAGGGGTATAAACTGGTGAGTGATGTTGGCTTGTACAGCAGCTTGAGATTGAGCAATGTGAAATCTCTTCGCATTGACTGCGAAAATATCTTCTGGGAAAATCATTTGACTGTCACCCAGGACTTCATCATCAAACTAGTTCAAAGCATTCTTAAACTGGAGGAACTTCAGGTTTTACGTGAGGAAATGTCATTGTATTAATTGAAAAAACGGTAATGAAGTAGTAAATCATGATGAGTTTCTTTTCAATAATAATTTTTCTAATCATAAATTATTTCATTCATAAAAATTCACCAAAAAGACCGCACATTTTTTGTAAGCATAATTCGTTATCGAGTAGATGTAATATTTATTAAGAAAAAAATTAAAATTGTTACGTTCACCATTTTTCAAACTAAAATGGAAATTCAATAAGATAGTCTAGGAATTTGAACGTATATACTTTTTTCAGGGTGTCGCTTCGTTGCAGACTCCATTTTCCCAATTCTTTCACAATTTACTCATTTGAAGATACTGGTCATCATTAACTGCCCAAGTATCGAGGGAGAGTCTATTCATTTATGCACAAAACTACGAGTTTTATGCTTCCATGGTTGTCAAAATGTGAAAAGTGGCCTGATTAAGCTGCTGCAAAACTCTAACACAGTGGAGAACTTATATCTGTATGGTACGAGTATCGATAGAACTTTATTCCCTGCAGCCAATGCAGCAGTCAAAGCCTCTAATCTACTAGGCCTGCATCAGCGAAAACCGTTGACCCTCTTCGTAGACCGAGGCCCTTTTCTTGGACTTGAGAGGGAATTGTCCATTCATCACCCTAGTCGTGAACCCTTTCTTGTGTGTTGACTGACATATTTACCAATTTACAAATTACATGTATTGAATCGAATAAAAACCAGTTGATGAAGAAACACATTCGCTCAATCTCTTGTTACGGCTGTAATTCTGTTCATTGTCTGTACTCATCTCCATGATTACGTGTTAACAATCTCAAGAAGATAATCTCAGTGATTACATACATAATGCAAAGAATACAAGTGAAAGAAAACTTGTAATGGAGACACAAAATGTAGCAGAGTGTCTTATTATTATTCAATGGACAAGGGCGGAAAGTTGGACCTCCTGATGAGATGGACAAAAAGGGTCGAAGGGGGGGGGGGTATAATAAGCTCCCGAAAAATACGACAATTTTTCCGAAATCTGGAGAACTGGAAGAAAATCTATAAACTGAAATTGGAAACTTGATATTCTGAGTGTGAGGCTTCACGTATTTAATGATTCATTCAGGAAGGTCATACCGTAGGGTTTGCAGTAACATGTATCATCATCATCCCCTAAATTCTAATTAAGAGCTCCTCATTTATTTTATTGATTAGTTACAAAAAGTTCCAACAATTTATTCTCCTTTCTATTATGGTCCAATAACTTTCGCCAATAAATCGATAAATGTTGTAACCTGTTTCCTCAAAAAAAAAAACATTGTATATCTTTGCCATTCGTCTCTTTCTACAAAATTAGAAGGAATGGGGGCTCGAAAGAGGAGATCCCCTAAGAAGCCACCGGTTCATAAACCATGGACAGGGGCAACTATCAATAATAAGAGGGGAAGGCCGTTCAACAGACAAATGCAGGCTGGGATTTTTTCGGTCAATAGGTACTTTGAACGAGAAAAAGAGAAAGGCGGCCCTCTTCATCCAGCTGCTCTAGTCAGGTATGAACTGAGTATGTTCTAATCAATAACGCTTTTATATCAACAGGCTGAATTCACAATAATGAAAAATTTATCGTCTTAATGAGCAACATATTGTACAATGATGATAATTATGTCAGACGTAAGCACCAGATGACTTAATGCCTAAAAATATTGACAAATTAGTCCAATCTCAATAATAAAACTTGTGTTGTATATAATACCATACAATACCTTATTACTTTTGTTTTTTTCAACATTATATGTCAGTTTCAGGGCCATGGACAACAATAATGACGGTCGTATCTAAGACCTCAGCTGCGTCGTGGATTATTTGTCGTAACGAACATCTCCCAGCTGAAAGACCCCACCAGCACAAAAAGTTTAAATTCAACCCTTTTTATTTTGTAAATGCATTTTTTTTATCAATCATAGTTTTTATGGGTAATTTAACTAGTTTGTGGAAAATATAGCTACCATAGAACGTAATGAGCGGAAGTGCTTCAGCTTAACAAAAAAAAAATTCTGAGGCAGTCTAGTCCTCTAGCATGAAATATCACTTGAACAGATTTGAGATTTGATGAATTGATAAGGACTCTCAAAGATTCTTCCTTTCGAATTTGCACACTATCAGACTAGATGTGATTATAAGTGGATCCCATTATGTGGCTTTTGGTGAATGTTCTTCAAAAAAATATGCTTGTTATTTTATTTTCTGAGTGTTCGTTCATTAACAGTCCACATAATATCAATTCGTTCATCTGCTTTTACGTGTCATGTTTTAGACAGAGAACAGCGAATGCTATGAAATGCAGTTTGGCATCAGTGACGCGATACGTTCGTGTTGGGTACAGCGGCAGGCAATTTATTACTCCAACAAAGAAAAGGCCCAAAAAGAAAGTTAAGCGAGAAGTGGATGAATTCGTCAAATCAGAGATTCGTGAAGTAATCTACGATCAAGCCTTACAACGTAAATATTTGCAGTTTTGTTTCAATTGCTTGTAGTCGATCATGTATGAAGATTATTCGATGGTCATCGTTATTGATTATTCCGTTCATTTCATTTTAGGTCGTTCCGTAACTGCGTCTGATATTTTGGAAATCGTGATGTAAAAACATGACGATTAATTATGTGTCATTTATTTCGCTGAGTTATTTGTGGCTGCGGTTTTCCTCCAATGCTATATTAGTCTCGTGAATATATATTTTATACTTTGTTCAGATTGAACTTTGGCACATTATTCCTCTATTCCTAATTATATATCCGATGATACAGGACGAAAGAAATCGCTTTCCATGGTGGGCTGGACACATTTACCAAACTCCTTCATGATATGGGTTTCAAGTATGAAATTCGAGACGGGGCTCGGTATGTTAGGCAGGAGCCTCACATTATCTATCTCAGGATACAATTCCTGAAGGCAATGAAACAATATCTCGACAATGGTGACTGGGACATTATCTATGTCGATGAGAGCTGGACGTGGGAAAAAGGAACGGGTAAAACGAAGGATTGGCAGGATGATGATAAGCGCAGCTGCTCAGTCAAAACTACGTCGACAGGAGATCGATGGATTATCTGCCATGTAGGGGGCAAAGACGGATTTGTCCCGGGAGCATGTCTTTTCACTCGTTCTGGTAAACGTTCCAAAGTACCTGTTGATTATCACACAGACATGAACGGGGATAAGTTCAAAGAATGGATGACTGGGCAGTTACTTCCGAATCTTAAACGCTGCACTGGGATTGTTATGGATAACGCACCTTACCATAGCGTACAGGTATAATATCATGCTTTACATCCCCCCCATTTAATTTGTAATGCTCATTCCTGAGTGGAAATTTTGCTCAGTCCAACATTGGATCCAATACTGGTCACAATTTCTTGATTAGACTTTTGGATCAGGCTCTGGTAAGATTGTAAATAGAGTATCTGGATCCAATGTAGCGTAGTGAATTCCGATCATATTCTGATCAGTCTAATCTTGAATGAATCCGAATAGGATCTGGTACTGATCAGAGAGTTCGGATCCTATCATTTTTATCAGGCATGGATCCAACCATGTGTTATATTTTTTATCCAAATCTGATCAAAAGCAGTTTTTACTGATTGGTCTCTTATTTCAGCCTGATTAGAGTTTCCACTCGGGTTGTTTCACCGGGAGCTGGACCAGGAACGAGTTGGGCCAACTTGGATGGAAATCGTGATAGAAACGAGAAAAACAATCAAATCTGTATCGTTTCGACATCCATTGTCATCCAACTTGGCCCAACTCTTCTCTGGTCCAGCTCACAGTGGAACAAGACTCAATGATGTCGATATTATCTGAATTATTTAGATTGAGAAGAACCCCTCTTCAAATTGGAAGAAAGACGAGCTGACCTTATGTGGTTGAAAGACGAGGGTATCAACGTGGATCCCTGACTGACCAGGAAAGAATTGCACGCTCTGTGTGGCCTGATTAAGAAACTCATGAAATATGAATTAGACGAATTCATAAAGACAACAACTCATCATCGCATCCTACGACTACCCCCATACCATTTTTTTTATAATGCCATTGAGTTGGTTTGTGGCCTGGGGAAACGTAATTTTGATAAAAGAGTTGGCTATCATCATGATTACTCTCACCAAATGACTGAACAAATGTGGGCACAAGCTCATGAGTCTGTAACTCCAGAGATTTGGAGGAAATGCTGTGAAAAAACTGAGAGACGGATCCTCCAAGATTATGCCAATGAGGTAGCTGATGAGGAGGATGCAAATCAGTTCTCCAAGCATCGACAAGAATATGTAAACCTCCACGCAATAACACCTACACTAGAATGTGATGCCCTCTCATCTGTGAGCACCCAGTCCTCATGTATCGATCAATCTGGAATGAGTTTCGGAGGACCTGTACGCAGATCATTGTTTTCGCAACGTGATTCAGAACAGGTGAGATGAGATAATGTATGAAGGTATGATTAATTCCACAACAAAATGATTAAGGCTAACAGGCGCTTCTGTAACCTATCGATAACCGTCAATTTATCTTCATAAAATTATAGAGGGGATATATTTTCCTGCAAACAGAAACATTGGGATTTTACAGAGATGACAAACGTTCCACTTTGCCCCACCTCACTTACGACAAAAACTGAATAGAAAAATAGAGTGTAAAAAACTTTAGAGTGTAAGAAATTTTCTGTCGAGGAATTCCTATAGAAAATATCTCAATAGAAAAAGTTGTATCGAAAGATGAAATTCTATAGACTCTTTCTATAAAATAGTTTCTGTTGGACTTTCTCTGTAACAAAAAACGCAGTAAAACTGCGGATTTGTTCAATAGAATTGGCCAAAACTAATAGAATTTTCAATAGAATTTCCTATCAAATTAGCTAGGTTTTTCTATCAATTTTTTGTGTGAAATTTTTCTACTTCTTCTTCTAGTCTGAAACAGATTCTGCGGTGCAGTCGCCATCTCCGTTGAAAGCCTGTATCTGACAATGAGATTTCGAAAACTCGCCTCAGCACTGAGCTTGTTCATGTTTTACATATAAATTACTTTTCCAGGTCTTTAAGAATGATGTTGCAGACAGCGACCTTGCGAGACCGATCCAAGACGTGGGAACTTCTCTGTACAGCAACGATTTTCCTCAGATGAGTTACATACCACGTAAAACTACAAATGATGTAAGTAATTCGAACTCGCCTAACATTATTCATACTATTAAGGGTTGTAATTGTAGTTGCAGAAGGTAGCTGGCAACAAGACGACCATTGGGGACGACCATCCATTGATCGAAATAGCCCAACATGTCATCGATGTAGATGGACCTCAACAATGCCCAGAAGCCGAAAAAGCGTCTTGTTACACTGTGCAAGTACGTTGAAATAATTAAATGAGATATCTCTTTTTTGTGCGATCTATAACACTAATCTCTTCATCATTTTCCCCTTGATTAAATGACAGGATTGGCTGAGAAAAGATGACAACACGCCAATTCTCACGGATGAGGGCACGCTGTATGTACTCCATCTGAAGACATTATTATCAACAAACTGGCTCAACGATGCTATAAGGATCTGCAAACGAACTGTGATTCTCTATTCAATGTCGGGCAATTTATTATGTATATTTTCCATCTGTTGTAGATCATAAGTGCTTATCTAAAGTTAATCATGAAATGAAGTGGAGGCTCGGTTCACGCATATGACACTTTCTTCTTTAAACAACTACTCATTTCATATGATAGTGTGGGACAATGGACACGACAGGTACATAAACATACAGTTACTCACGGTATACTATTTATTATGGATTGACATTCAATTCTGCTTCTCCCTCTAGACTGATATCTTCAGCAAAGAGATGTTGTTGATACCCATACACTCATCGAACCATTGGTCGTTATGTGTGGTGATTTTAAAATTAAAGTGTATCATCTATTATGATAGCTTAGATGGCACAAGTCTGCCGTATATGGATGTACGTATTCAGTAGCCTGACATTATTTTTTATTTAATCATTAACCATGAGTTCCAACTAATATCCAGTTTCTGTTGACAGATAATCCTCCAATATCTCGCTTACGAAATGAATCAGACCAAACATAAGGAGCTGTTGTTATCAGAATGGAGAAAAGTTAATGCGAATGTATGTAGTGACAAATAATTTAATCATGGAAATCATTGCCTGTACATTATCTGACGGGATAAGTCAATAATCAGTACATTTACTTTTATCTTTTCATCTCAAACTGAGTTCTGAGACAGGCAATAGTTTGAGTGAATGATCAATACCGTTGGAATTGTCTGGGGTGTGTCAAAAGAAACTGAATAATGTTCAGAGTCTCGCAGTATCTATCAATTTTATTTTTTTGTTGTTTCATGAACTTCAAACTCTTTCTTGAAGTATTTCAGAGGTTTATCAATGACAAGTAATAATGAAATACTGCTTATATTTACACTACCGTCGTATTATCATATTATCTGTATAAAAAGTAATAATCTCATAGTCGATAGTTGAAACACTCGTCTTTTTTCTTTATTCTATGCCCAGAAATGGCAGGAAAGCACCCAGAGTTATTTTTAATGATTTTACTATAGCTATCGCCTTTCTCTGCACTATGTCTAGGTTGATTGAAATAGTTTATGTTTACACCAACGTTTTGATTCCAGAACATCCCTCAGCAGAATAATTTCAGCGACTGCGGTGTATTCCTTTGCTCGTATGCTGCGTGCTTAACCAGGAATGTGCCATTTGATTTTACAATAAATGATATACCACAGATACGAGCCAGGATATTACAGGAAATACTTTCCTCGCAACTGTCATCTCGACTATTGCCATTAGATTCCAGGAAAGCAGGCAGTCAACGACCAATACCACCAAAGCCCATTAGTTCATTGGTATGTATTGAAACGTGTAATATCCACCTATTGAAAATAGAACCCATAGAAACATCATAGAAACACCTGGCGCTTTCGGTTGGGAGTTCTATTAAATTTCGATAACAATTCCATTAGGATTATATTAATATTCTACTATTTTTGCGGATTTGCAGCGAAAACTTCAACCCGCTTTCCCGGCGAATAGGTGACAGACATTTGATGAAAAAGGATAAATGGAATATGATTCTTTAATATGGCTTATTATCTTGACATTTATTCCATTGAAATTCTTGGGTATAAAGTTTCAGAGTCTTTTCCGTTGTATTTTTTTTTCATTACAAAAATCATAATAATAAAATGAGTAAATTCATGCTGAAGATTTATATAAAAGAATGATAATTTATTGGCTTATTTGTTGAAAATAGTTATTCAAAATTAGCACGAGAAATTTCGAAAAACTGTCAATGGTGTTGCAATATAATTGTAATAAAATTTCAATAGAAAACTTGGGAAATTTTAAATTGATTCATGTCAATTTGTTGATTATTCGAGAAGCAGAAGAAGACAGCTGTATCGCGAGCCAAAGTGGCGGAACCCACCAAAGATTCAGTGACAGATTTAAGAGATGTTTTCCTTCACGTTGCTGCTTCTTTCCATCAGGGCGATCGCCGGTTTCCTAAAGGGAGAGCTAATGCCCAATGTACGGCAATATCAACATTTTGGATTGCAGTAATGGCACAATCGACAGAATCAGTCTCGCAAAATCTTCTGGACACAATCCTGATCGATGGTGACCGTTATTACGTGGAATGCAAATCACGGAATGATCTACAAGTGGATCAACTCCATGTAGAAGATCTTTGCACCCGATTCACCGTTTTCAACAGACTTGTGAACATTGATATTGATCAATGTGGTGAGAGGGCAGCTTTGACGATCCAATGCTGGTCGAAAAACTCACCGAAACGATCAATCAATGTATTGATAACTATCAGCATAACTTAACACACTGTGGATTTTTGTTTATTGGACACGGCAAAACAGTTGCATTCAGGATTGTGAGGTTGTCCTCAGAGCTACCTCACCGCTACCATTTTTTCATATTCAACCCACATGGCGTGGACAAGAATAATCGTCGCCCAAGGATTCAATGACAAGCTGTAGCTCGATGCTTTCGATGTCTCAACACAGAAGCACTGATTGGGCTGCTCTTAACGGAACACCCTCGCGAAAGTTAGTGGCAGATTTATGCCATCAACGTCGGAACAGCCGACTGAGACGACCCAAAAAGTAAGAGATCTCATTCTCAGTAGTGATCAACCGATCAAACTTTTCACCGTATAATTATCCGTGGAATAACTGACAGTTCCCTATGAGAATCCCCAGAATACTCATGCCGCATCCAAAATCTTACAACTGAACGGTCAATAATAACATGTAACACTTCTAACCCCCGACCCCACCCCAAACCCTCAACATTATCTGCTAATCCCCCCTCGACTCTATGAAAAAAAAATCCAGTACTCAAAAGACATATTTTCCACAGGCTCGGCGACTCCGATTCTATGAAGAAGCTTTTCGACATCAACTCCTTACGCCACCAAACCGATAGAGAGCGTTTTAATAGCATCATGAACTGCATGAACACCTCCAAAAGCTTCGTGACTGATGCTCTTGAATTCATCATGAAAATGACAACAATCACTCCCATGGAGGCGTCGAAGGAGACTAGGAGTTTCCCGGAATTAAGGGAGGGGGTGAGGAGGATGGAGAAAGATCCTGGTACAGCCGTACTGGAGAGATTATAGTCCTCAGAGTTACCCCCACTCTACCTAATTCCCACTCACATCCTCGTCTCCCTCCTCTGAAAACCAAGACTATAATCTCTCCAGTACGACTATAGGTATTAGGGAGGCTCCATGACTCGATAACTTTATAGAAATCGATTCTGAAAACTTGATTTGCACAAGATTTTCTCAATGATTTAAAATGCGTCAAAAATCCAAGGCTTACTCTAATACATCTTTTTGTTGAAGAAAACAACAGACAAACTCACTTCCCAGACTTTTTCAAAATTGATCAAATATTATTGCGCTCATCAATTCTTGTATGATTTTTTTCACAAATGGCTGGAGTTTGTGTCAATAAATCCATTTTGATGAAATTTTTCTTAGCTGAAATTTGCCCTGAAACATTACACCTATGGAAAAATTCAATCAGTGGTGATTTTTATATATTAATTATTCTTTTGTGATTTTCCTATAAAAAATTTTTGAACATGAATTTTCCTAGTTTTTCCCGCTCTATTTTTTCTTCATTCTCATTACAAAATGCAAGGAGAAGGAATGATAAATTTCATGCTCAAGCATTTTTATAGGAAAAATCGCAACAAAATAACTTGTACATTACAATTATTATCTGATTGAATTTTTAAAAAAAACATTTTTCTGTGTCAATTCTTTTTTCCAAAGTTATTTGCTCCTCAGAATTTTAAAATTCACTTAAAATCTTTCTCAGGGAATGGAGGATGACTTCCCAATCCATCTCTTCACAATATATTGAAAGACAATATTGTAAAAGGGTTCGACGACAAATTCCCTATCAAACCTAGCCCTTCAAACCATTCGAAACCAAATTCATTGGAAAAATCGAGAGCAACTCCAGGAAAATTAATCGAAAAAGAAAAGAATTGAATCACTGAAGTTCGAGAGACTAGAATAAATCATCTGGTAAGGCATCAATTCTCTCAGGATCAGCTGGAGAAATCATTAGGAGGCCCAAAACCCCTGAAGAGGTGAAACGAAACCTTATGGCGACATTGGACATGATCTCCAATGAGCCATCACCTGGAATTATTAAAAATACTGAAGATAATTCGAATTTCATTTCAGATGAAGATCTTTACAATAATTAGGCATGCTTTGGGAATCAGATGAACGGTTATAATTCTGATGGAGATGATTATGGAGCTGCAGCCCCAGCATTTCCTTCTGGTTGTCATGAAGAGGACGAGTGAGAACGATCGAAAAGGCAGGAACGAATGTCTCTGGCTGTTACAAGGGAATCTGAATCCCTGAAATATGTTCTGCATTCTCTTGCTGCTCAAGGAAACCATATGGATGGTTGGTGCGAGGAGGAAGGGGATGTTCTCCAGGAGAAATTGCTGGTGGGAAAGAAGTTGGAGTCTGGGGGAGGGCCCTGTTGAAACCCACACGCATTCCTGAGTTCATTGAAGGGACTGATCTGATTCCCTTCGAGGCGGTTCCATCGTTCAGTCTGGGGGATATTGGGGAGGATAATGATATTCATCTGATGGAAATTCCCAAGTCGATATTGGAACGGGATTTGGGGTTCAGATGAACTCGTAAAGAAGAAGGACCAGTCTAAGAAAGTCTGCAAATTGTTCCACTAACAAGAATTCTTCATTGATATTCAGAATAATTTGTATTATTATCTTCAATAAATATAAAATTACTCCAAATCTGCAGTTTTTTTCCATATAGAGTTTTACAGTGGCATGCATAGCAAATTGTAACACATTTCCCTCGAATATAAAAATCTCATCATTCCCGATTGCATACATATTTCTGTACAGCGGGTTATCATGCTCGGGATTAATATTCCTAGGCTACTCGAATAATGGCTGAAATAGAAGCGGAGAATGTTTGGATTTACAAATTATATATAGTGAGGGAGAGATTATGAATAAATTTCGGTCAATACTGGACTAATGACCTGGGCATCTAGTGATTTTTCTGCTCCAGTGGAAAGGGGCTATTCCATGATTTTTTTTTAATGATGAAATCCGCATATTGGATGAAAAATAATTAGATACGTACTTTCTTATTTTGGAAAAAAAACGTTTTCAATCGCCTATAAATTTTTTATTTCTCATTATTTCCAAAATAAAAAAATGCGTATCTAATATTTTTCATTCAATTTTCATATCCAACAATAAAAAAATTCATGAAATACACCCATTTACCTCATTCGCTGCAATTTTTTTCAAATTTTTCTCATCCGATTGAATTAACAAATTTTGAGATTGAACATAGCTGAATCTATAGTGTGGTCAGTATCAAACTATAATAGATACTTGGATATTGTACAAGCACTTGTTTAGAACGAAAGATTGTCGAAGACTTGGGATAATTCATATTTGAAATAGAAAAGTACCTGCATAGTAATCTGAACATCACCTTAGATACGCATGCGTGAATTGCGGGGTGGGGGAGGGCGGCGGAGTGGGGGAAAATGACTTCGTGGATTCCCGAAGACTAATATATCTCCAGTACGACTGTACATAGACACTGGCGCGATACAAGACCAGCACATAAATAAATAAAGAAACCAAAGTAAGAAAAAGAACTACAAATCGACTCTCGCTTTACTGGTAAAATGACTTCTCATCTGAACGTGGAAAATTCACCGTTGAACGGTCGAATAAAAATAATACGTTACAGTGTATAGAGACACAAAAATAACTCGTGGTTGTGGAATATAAAGGCGTTGTGTTTATCGGAGAGAGATGTATTTACATCGAATATATAAATCGGACTGAATTTGACTGAACTGACTGACTGAGCTATTTGTCGGGGAGCGTGCGAGTTTAAATACCTTCCGTTATGGAAGGTTCGAGAACCGTCCCGAAATTTCGTGAGGGACAAGGATAGGTTGATGTTTGTCTCGAACGCAAATGTGTAGAATGTTCGAGACGCGTTAAATCCAAACCACAAATATTAATTTGTTGTGGCTCGCACCACCGATGTCTTTTGTGGACTACGTTTTCTGTCATCTCTGAGTAAAAGATCGCTACATCATAACGTTGTACCAATTCATAAACAATTTTTCATGCGTATAGTCATTGAATTTATAATAATCGATAGACTCACCTGAAAGCGGTGAAGAGAAAGATAATTGGTCCAATAACAAGTAAGGAGATTAGAATGCAGATCCAAACCGTTGTATCAAATGGTGCGAGAAGTCCTGACCCAGATGCAGATTCCGCGGGCCTCACCATCATTCCTACAATGTTCGCCTCATCCATAATGGGACTGTACCGAGTGAATTCCGTAAATTTCCATAGCATTGGAATGAATGCAACCGCTACATCGATCTCCTGTTTTACAATCAAAAAAATTATAGAATGAAATACACCATACATTTTTCATCATGAATCAAGAAATTATCCTGATAATGAGCCAGGACAGAATAATAGTCGTAGAAAGGGCTTCATTCTATTAGGCCCGCTAAACGACAATTCGAATCAGGGCCGGGTTATTCAGACTTCTTCAGCGTGTAAGTAGCATCAACACGTATAACTGTCGATTAACTATCTGTTAAGTTAACCGTGGGCTGATCACCGGTGCTTGATTGATTGATTAATTGAATGATTGTGTTGATTTTGCCGAAAATGTCTCAAATATCAAAGACATGGAGAAATTTTTTAATAATTTCTTTCCATACAGTAAAGTGAGATGCGCAAAAAATATTTTTTCATTAACCCGGTTAGCAATTGAAAATGTCTAGCTATCCCCCCTCCTCACACCCCTCAGAATTTCAGGGGAAGACATCGAGATACGCGGCAGCATATCGCCCAAGAAAAGTTTTGACACCGACTAGACAAAACATCTGGCCGGGCGCACCGCGAATCTATATACGAGAGAACTTCCCCCTCTACGATCTCTAAATGATCGACATTCATTATAGTAAAAACAGGACGACAAATCGGAAAATTGTCCTTAGTTATATTATATAAAACGCCTATGAGCTTTTCAATGGTGTAATTATTGTATTTTTTGAGTTAACAGTAAAAAAAGAATATCAGCCCGTTGCAGGCATAGCAACGGGCTGATATTCACATTCTCGCGATTCACATTATAAAGTCGGAGAATCAAGTTACAATGTTGGCAGCGCCTGTCCAATTGAGTCTCACATCCAACGTCGAAGTGTTGCCACCAGTGTATTTAAATGTGGATTGTGATGTTCTGGAGAATCATGGTACACGTTTTATTCTCACTTCAGATTAGATATTAGAGTAAAACCAAAAATTAATTCAGTGTTCTACTTGTGGGATTCGGTGAAGGATAGAAGGGTTTTGTAAGTTATAACACTCGGAATTAGCGTATATATCGGATTGAATTTATTCACAGTGAAAGTAACTTTGGTTTACAACATGAGAGCTGGAACGAGAGTGAGCTCCCGCGATAACGGTATTAGATCATCCGATCGAGGATATCCGAATTATTACGAATCGTCGCGAGGATGTCTTGCAACAAGGACAGCGATATATCGGCGACACGTGTCACTGTACGAAATTCGGTTGCTAAGCCGAGCTCGAAAACAATACATCGAAATGGTGTGAAATAAATATAAAAGTACCTTCGCTACAATACTCCCTTTCTGCGGCGAAAAAGAAAAGGACAACTATATACAATATTTACAAGAGTATGCGCGTTAAACGGCACTGAAAAATGGTATACGTGGCTGTAAATAAGAATGAATTTTAGTATCGAATGAATTTGTTGCGTTTTTTTCGATGATAATGGAATTGAGTCCAACGATGATTTTGCGTCAGTCGATGAAGCCCAAGATGCTGATGTGTGTCCAGGCGTTTCTGATTCTGATGATGTTGATGATGAGAAGCCGGTGAACTGGCTCTCGTGGGCTCGACAAAGTGTTAGCGGAGGGGCATCAGTGAGTCGACATATTGTCTCACGCTACCATCGGAGAAGATGAACGGCAGAGGTGACTTTCCTCTCTCCCTCGTCGTGAGATGAGGTGCGTTGCTGCGTCTTAGATAGGAACGCTGACGAGCACTATGCCAAAACCCAACGGTTCTCGAACATTCCACGAAAGATCACGTGACCGAAAATCACTTTAATTTTAACGGAAAAC
The DNA here is from genome assembly GCF_001412515.2 of Diachasma alloeum. Lineage (NCBI taxonomy): Eukaryota > Metazoa > Arthropoda > Insecta > Hymenoptera > Braconidae > Diachasma > Diachasma alloeum. Next base: position 237,793 of record NW_021680486.1, read on the forward strand.
GGCACAATTTTTATGATTGTACTCGCTAACGCATTAATGCGACGATTTTATTTGTCACGTTGCAGAAATCACGTCGGGGTCACCACTTGTGGGATTCGATGAATGATAGAAGGGTTTTGTAAGTTATAACTCTCGGAATTAGCGTATAAATGGGAGAAAATAGACTTTACTCAGTGGAGGATTTGATCGACGTCTCCAGGTCGTTGTAAGGAACACGAGGGATGACGGTAGACTCCCCGGAGTGGTTAAACAGGATTCCAGGTAACATGTGGTTTTTTATCCATTCTTGAAATCCTGGCTCCCCCCCCTTTCCCTTGAACATTCGAGTATGTGTAAGAAATCGTGAGAGAGAGAGAGAGAGAGA